>NC_036654.1:3141775-3278552 GCF_002806865.2 Cucurbita pepo subsp. pepo | reverse complement strand
TTTTTTTTTTTTTTTTTTTTTTTTTCTCCCCGTAAAACCATATCATCGACCTCTCAAATGGTACTAGATTATCTACTAAGTCGTGCTCAAATAGATTACTAAAATTTAAACGTCTTCTCTTTAATGTTAGATGTGATTGATAGTATATTAAATTACGAACAAAATTTAAACAAACTAAAAATAAGAATATATATTCTTCAATTTAATTAAGAGTGTACACGTGTTGGTTCGGTTGAAAAACCTTTTTGACGAGCTCGATAGTTTCAAGTTAGTTGGGGTGGGTTGTCGGGTTGTTCTCTTACCGTTCATCAGTAACATTAAATATTCTTAATCTTTTAAAAATAATATCATATTAAATTGTAACCCTATTTTAAAATTGACACGTAAAAAATAATATAAGACAGTAAAAAATTAAAACTATAATACAATATTAAAATATTATGAGGGGTAGATATGTAATTGTGCAGTAGGGGGACTTGCCACGGTACGAATTGAGAGGGTATTTTGGTAATTGAGACGATTAATCTGGTATTCTAATTTTTAACGGTTTTATACATTTGAAAGTTAAGGGAGGGAACAATTTACATCTGAGATCACTCTCTCTCTTTAATTTATTTTTATTTTTATTTTCTCTATATTAATTGTAAATTAGCAATAAAAATAAATAATTAATTAATTAAAAAGGGACTAATTTTCTTTCACATTTATAGATATTCAATTAATATATATATTTTTTATTTGGTATAAAGAATATTAAATGAATGAATAGATGCTTTTTGTTGTATTCCAATTTTAGATCCATTATTTATACCAACACCATTCCAAAAAATAAAAATTAATTAAAATTTTATTAAATTTTAAATTAAATTACATATATTGAATTAAAAATAAAAATAAATTTAATTTAATTTAATATAAAATAAATAAATAAAAATAGACCGAATAAAAAAAAGTGATCTTTTAATACAAAAATTCCACGCGGAGTGAGATATGAGAGGGAAATATTAAATAATATAATATTGTGGTGGCCCAGAGGAAGGTGAATGTACAATACTACCCCTCTGCGTAAGACTTCCACAGATTTTGTTTTGTCCTTACTCCACTTCATCCCTTGAGTGCCACTCGTTGGGAAAAGATAAAAAGTGCTCATTTCTTCTATTATTTTGCGTCTATTCCCTTTTTAACCCTCGCCCTTTTTTCAGCTCATTATGTGTTTTTATGTGAGAATTCGATCGAAGGTGTACACGAGTTCGTTAGTTATGATGTCGGGTCGAGGGGTTTGGTTGACGGGAAAGAAAGAAAGTACTCACTCTAATATGGTGTTATGGTTTTAAAATTATTCATTGTGTTACGATTGTCTCGAGATTTCCATTTCGATAGACTTTTGTTGTTATTTGTCCTACGTGTCATGCTCTATCAGCTCGGTAAGCTTAGTAGTAATGTAAAGTCAAGTGATTTTAGATAGAGATGTCGGCGGGATGGGGACGGGGAGCCTTCTTCATCCCCATCTCCGCCACCTATTTCATTCCTCGTCCCCACGAAGTTTTCCGTTTACTTTTGCACGGATTCTCCACGAAAAATTTGTGGAGATCCAATTCACAGTAATAATTGTCTTCATTTACTTTTTAAAATATATAGAGTTATTTTTAAGTCTTCATTTTTAATATATTATTTATTTAAAAAATGGTAGAAAAAATCATAATAAATGGATATATTTGATAAGCAAACACTCCACCAAACTCATTTTTTAAAAATTAAAATTTAATATTAAAACGTTTAAATATTACTATTAATGTCCAAAAATTAACTAATTTATTTTTTTTAATATAGTAAAAAAAATTATATATATTAATATTAATATGAGTTTAAAATATATTTATATTAAGTAAGACGGGGACAGAAAATATAATTATGTCCCCGTCCCCATTGGAAAAAAAACATTTTTCACTCTCTCCCCCATTACCTGTCTAAACGAGAAATCCTCCCCCATTCGAGGTGAGTCTCCACGTGGTGCGATTCCACGAGTAAAATGGACATCTTTATTTTTAGATACTTACTTGACGGGATCGTTGTGGAAAATGATTTTAAAAGAATTTATATTATAAAGAGGACATAATTTTTGTTCTTAAATTCAAATATAAAATCAAATCAATGAGAAAAATGCATTATAAACACATCATTTTTCAAACACAATTTTTTTTTCATGTTTGTAGGTTGTCTATCACACGTAATTGAGGTCGAAATAATTGAAGTTTGAATCCCTTGACCTATCTTTTACGATATTTGTCGAGCCTCTCAGAAGTCTACTGATTTCTAGGTTAAATTACAAGTTTAATCTGTTATTGGTTGGTCTCTTAATTTCCAAACGTCTTTCATAAATTCTTAAACTTTTAATTTTATATGATTGATAAATTATTTTAGTAATTTATTAATTTTTATTTTTATTTTTATGTTTTTTATATTGCATCAAATAAATAAATTTTATAGAAATGTTCATTATATAAAATAAAAAATGTAGAGATTTATTAAATAATTTTAAAAGTTTCGGTTTGATTTGGGTTGGGTTGAATTTTTGAAAAATCAAAATTTCAAGTCGGTTGACAGATTGACATTTTTTTTTTGTTGGGTTAACCCGACTCTGATTAACTCAAAAATAGGGTTACAGTCCAACATTACCTTACCTACTATGTTTGTAACCGATGTTAGTGATACATTGTGACTTATGAATGTTTGATATTTGAACTTTACCTGATTTTAGTTATTAATGTAACATGTATGGTAAATAATTTTGATATTAAAAAATAATTAAATAAGAAGTACAATCCGATAATCTAACCCGAAAAATTTAAAAGAATTGAAAGTTCCTACCTATCCTCAAATTGTGCACGGTTTTTTTTTTTTTCTTGAGTTAAGTGTATTTTACTTGAAACAATTATATGCTCGGTGATCTCGTATGAATTTTCTTGAGTGAGTACAAACTACGTTGGAAGAACTCGGGTTGGTTATGAAATGTGATCATGTTATAGTATCGAAAAAAAAATTTTAAAAATATATTGATTTATTATAATGTTACAAATAATATGAAAATTTAATATTAATTTGAACATATAAAATAAAATAAACATTTAATAAATAAATGAAATTTATGTTGCTTCTATGTTAGCTCTCGCCATGTTCTACGTCTCCCTTTTTTAATTTGACGAAACTTCATCTCTCAACCACTCACACGCTGCCACGTTACATAAATTAATATGATGACTCATCATTCTCACCACGTGGGAATTGGGCCACCACCTCTCCACGTGGTCCATTTAGAAAAGAAAAAAGAAAACGCATTTTTTTTTTTTTTATAAATTATAATCATATTTTAGTATTTTTTTTTATATCAAATTTTTATTTTTAAGTAAAAGTCATTTTTTTTATCAATTTCAATATATATATTAAAAAATTACCTTCCAAATTATTAAAAAATTATTTAAAATAATTGTAGGAGAATAAATAATAATAATATATTATAAAATTAACAATAAATCGAAGTTGGTTCAATTCGATTTGATTCAACGTAATTTTAGGAGAACTCAAGAATCGGTTGATAAAATTTTCATTTATTCGAACCCAACCCAACACAAACTGTATTGGTTGGGCCGGTTTGATTGGATATTTCTTGACATCAAGTTTTTTTTTTTTTTTTTTTTTTTTNTCATATTTATTTATTTTCTAAAATTTTTAAAATTACATAATAGATTTGTCATTATTATTATTTATTATCATTATTATAATTATTTTGTAGTTTACAATAAACAATTCATAGGCTAGAAAGTCCTATTAATTAATAAATATTTTATAGGACAAAAATAGAGGTCTAATTCTTAAAAAAAAAAAAAAATTTATTTATTTTTATATTTTAATTAATTGAAATAAAGTCCAACCATCAACCGGTGGAGATGAATTAAAGTTTACAACAATATTAAAAGACAGGATTCGAACCTTGAACCTGAGGGATAGGAAATGTAGTAGTAATATGCATTAATAAGATACAATATATAATATAATATAAAATAAAATAAAAATAATGTAATTGAATTATTTGTTTCCTTTCATTATTGAGTTGAATTATTTAGAATAGTTTGCTTTTTTATTAATGAGTAACTTAGAGATCGAAAAAAAAAAAAAAAAAACTCTTTTGACACCAATTATGTAATAACATATCATTTTGCTACTAACGTCTCATGCTCCGCTAAAATGCGAAATATAACTTTTAAAAGAAAACATCAAATGTCGAAAACATTTAAAATATCATTTTCCCTGATATAAATGTCGAAAATATTTAAACACGTAAGACTAACTGTGTTTTCCAGAGAAAATGATGTTTTAAATGTTTTCGACATTTATAATAGAGATGAGATTTTCTTTTAAGAGTTATATTCTGCATTTTAACACAACATGAGATGTTAGTAATAACTTTGAGTGTGTAGAAATTAGGGTCGTTACATGGGTTGGGTTAGGCTAGAATAATTTTTTAGTCTTAACCCAAAATCGGGCAAGATGATGACCCAAATATTCAGAGTAGAGTTCACAACCCAATTCAACTTAACTCGGGTTGGATTGAGTTATCCAATTGTTTTCTTTTTTTTTAATTATTTAAAAAAAAAACTCTACTTATACACTTATACATGTTAAATTAATAACTAAAATCTCATAAAATTCAAATATCAAATATTAACAAGTCATCTTTTAATTACTAAAGTGCATTACAAACGTTAAACATTCATCTTTTTAAAAGTAGGGTTGGGTTAAATTATAATCCTATTTTTGGGTTAAATTATAATCCTATTTTTGAGTTGATTAGGTTGACACGATGAGTTGAATTATAACCCTAGCAAACCAAATCAAATTTTTTGTTTTTAAAAAATTCAATTCAACCCAAACTAAGAACAAATCTAACTCAACTTGGGTTGGGTCGAGTAGTTCGAGTTAATCGGATAATTGGGTTATATGAATACTAATTTCGCGACATTAAAATGAGTGATTTTGGTAGGTATATGTAGTAATTATCAACTCATTTCAACTAATTTCTTTGACAATTACAAAATTAGTACACATGGAACTCATTTGGTCAACTAGTCACTAATATAAATATCTTTTAAATAATTTTTTTTTTTGGGGATAAATTCAAATTCTTTAACCNAAAAAAAAAAAAAAAAAAAAAAAAAAAAAAAAAAAAAAAAGAAGTGATTTTAAATTCTGAGAACCAATTTAAGTTTCTAGACCAAGGTTTAACCAAAGTTCCTCAGCTGTTTATCCTTCATTTCTAAATGTCAGCTATAAAATTTAAACACAATTATCTAGAATTGAATGTTTGCTTTCAAGCAAAGAGTGTATTGGCACAGCTCTAACCTCTCCATAGCCAATCGAGCTTCGCTTGGTTCGGTATCCCGTTCTAAAGAAGATGATACACATTCTAGGTGTTTTCTTAGCAACGAAATATGGCGGGTCAGGTGAAATTAGTTGAGATACACGCAAACTAGTCAGAAAACTCACAAATATAAAAAGAAGATTGGAATCTTCCCTCGAACCCAAAATTTAATCGAACTTTTTCGTTCTCCAACGTCTCGGGCTACAAATCCTATAGTTGTGAGCCAGAAAATCTATCCAATATCTAAAGCATTTGAATTTGTTCTTTCTTATGGTGGGATACAAAAAGAAAGGCAGGCAGGCAGGCAGGCAGGCAGGCAGGCAGGCATTGAGTATAGAAATGACTTTGGTTCACTTCAATATAAAACCTAAAAAGCATAGCGCTTTCTCACATCATCCCACTTGGATTTGATTTGATCTTATCCGAACTTAATATATATTGTTGACAAAGAAAAAGAAGATCATAGTATCAGATTCAACAATCAGACAACCAATATCTATCTTATCATCGAATGCTTTTCTTCTACATCAAAAACAAATCCCAAAAGAATAGTTTTTTCACCTCAAATCTCATCCGCTAACTGATTTGCAGGTTAATCTAAATAAATGAGATGATCAGAGCGACCGTTTTTGTCATACAAAGTCAGGGCATGATTTCTCCTATAATCATATTCTGTTTGAATCAGTTGATGAAAAGTGCATCTCTGCAAATTTCAGAATCTGGGTTGACCCCAAATTGGCATCATCTTTATCATTTAATTACCAAAAAAGAGTAGTAGAGGGAAGGAACAGTCATTGATTCCAAATTGGATTTACTTTGATTCATCATTTTGTTCTAATTAACAGGGATTTTACTGAGAAACTATTTGCAATCTTCCAACATGAGGGTGTGATTGATTATCATCAATGAGGAAAACTAAAAGTAGGTGATTACGATGACGATGAGGAAGACTTCTAATGGGTAACAGACTGACTACTGACCACTAAGGCTTTGAACATCTTGATGAAGTTAATTTAGGAGAGAAAATGATAAATTTGGATACAGATAAGTAAACTGGCAGGATTACCATTTCCAAAGATGAGAAGGGTATTACCTAATTCTGCAAATCTCATCTAGTTGCTGCTTTCGCTGTTACTGTGGTTGTTGTTGTTGTTGTTGTTGTTGTTGTTGCTACAATGGTGATTACCAGCAGCCACAACTCTTCTCCCATGTTTGAGCTGCGAGATCTCCAATTGAGTTTTCATAAAGAATTGCATTCTTTGCAATTCCAGATCCTTGGCGAATTTCATCCTCTGCTTCTCCATTTCCACCACTTGCTGCAGCTTTGAGCTCTCTGCTTGTTCATACGCTTCCCCAAATTTGAGTATTGCTTCAGTTAATTTGCTCACAGCATTTCGCCATCCCTTTTCTCTCGATCCGTTCCTTCCCTTTTCCGTCTTCCCCATTTGCCCTAAATTTGGATTCACCACTTCCTTCTGAACCCTAGCGCTCTTCCTCCGATAATTTCCTTGCCTGTAACTATCGCTCGAAGTTGGGGATGTTTCTCTCTCGGAGCCTGAGGAATCGGAATCCGTTCGAGGCCGCTTGTGGAATTGGACCTTCTGAGCTTTTTGCCCCTTTTGTTGCTGTTGATGATTGTGATTATGATGAGCCTGATATGGAATCAGCGACCGATTCACTACAGGAATCCCTAGAGGAACTTTCTGGTTCTGTAGAGGCGGATTTACAGTGGTGGCTACACCTGCGCTAGAAACAGGATTCTTGGAAGCCGGACCGATCAATTGATCCAATCTATCATAAAATGGCCACTTACTGGGCCCTCCTCCAGCACTAATCTTAGCCTTCTCAGTCTTATACTTCTTCTTCACGGTATCAATCCGATTCTTGCACTGAATATCAGTCCTCGGTATCTTCGTATAATCCTCTCTACTACTCACAATATCAGCCACCTCTTTCCAGTGCTTCTGCTTCAAATTCCCTCTACTCAGTTCCAAATACCTCTCTCCCCAAGCATCAATCAGCACCGACGTCGCGCCTTCGCTCCAACAATCCTCTCGTCCACCTCCGCCGCTCCCGCCGCCACTTCCTTTGGATTGTTGATTCGGCAGAGCCAACGTTATCGTATTCTGAGAAGGAGGCGTAGGAGGAGGAGGCGCCGCCGCAACCGTCACGGTAATCCGGCCGTTGGAGATCGGAGAAGCCGGAGATCCACTCGACTGAATCTCATCGTCGTCCTTCATGGAATCTGGTCCAATCGTGAACAAAACGTCACCACCGATCCGGAAATGTTACGCACCGATCTGGCCACTAGATTTTGATACAGCTGCGAGATATTGGTTCACCGGTGCATGCGAATCGGTCGGATACATTCATGAACCGAACATATGCCGCCGATCTGGGAAGCGAAGGAGCGATTTGAGAGAGGGAGAAAAGGGGATTAGGGTTAGGGTTTGGGAATTGGGATCGGGGTTGACCGGAGAAAATGGTATAGTTTTCTGTAAGAAAAAATGGGGGGCGTTTAATTTGGTGGGGGGGAACTGACGGCGTCGGTGGGGGGGACACGCGGCGAATTTTAGGAATTAAGGGATAACGTGGCTGGAGGTGATTGGTTGTAATTTGTACCGGGAGTGACCGTGATGACGCTGCCGGCATAGCCTCGGGTAGGTAGTCCATCGCTGTTCTTATGTGGTACGATTAATATTTTACTAAAAACTCCAATAATGTCTTGTTATTACCATTTTACCCTCCCACCGGCTGACCTTTACCAATTACGACCCCGGAATAGACGTCCAAGTCCTTTTTATTTTAAAAAATATATATAATTTTCATTAATTTTATTAAAATACAAAAATACCTTTTAATTTTAAACTAGTTTTATTTTTTTAAATTTCAAAAATACCTTAATTTTTTTATTTTTAAATTTACATTGCCATGTTTACTCATAATAACGTTAAAAAATTTAAAAATAATTTATTAGTTGTCGATAAAAAATAACAAAACTTTTTAATTTTTTTTTTATATAAATGTAAAAGATATTGATGTTATTTTTAAAATTTTATGGATATTTTTTAAATATAGTACTAATTATAAATGTATTTTTAAATCTTTTAAATTAGTTTATTTTTAAAATAAAATACTAGGGTTTCCATCCATAATTAAAGTTGGGAGTATTTTTTAGATTTTTTTAAATTAAAAGTTTAAGAGATAAAAGTACAAAATTTAAGTTATTATTTAAATTATAATTATAATTGTTTTTTCTTTAAAACACTATATTCTAAAAACTTGTTTTGGTTTTATCTATATATTTTTAAATGTTTAAATTTAATCCTATAATTCATAAAGTCTCTCAAAATTAGTGGCAATTAATAATGAGAAATTTAAATAGAAACTGAGTTTTTTCTTAAGCAAAAGTAAGATTTATTTGAAGTTTTATTAAAAGTATTGAAATTAAAATAGAACAAATTGCCAAATATGGAGACTACAAGAATATACGAACTTATGCGTTTAAACTATTATATTTTGATTGTTGAATTAAATAACCATTTGGTCTCTTTTTTGGCTATTTGTTTCCCAACTATCTTGTTTTTTTATTTTTCTATTTTATGTTTTCTTTAATATGGTATCTACTTTTTAAAACCCACATTTTAAATACTAAATAAATTAGTTTTAATTCATATTTAGTTCCCANATATTAATATATTGACATGAACATGTTTTTTTTAGTACACTAATATGAAAAGAAGTATGATATCCTCGAAACACGGTATGGAAACATTTCTCTAGCAGACGCATTTTAAAGCTTAAGACTTGAGGAGAAGTCTAAAAGAAAAAGCTCAAAGAGGACAATATAGGCTAACGGTGGATATAGGCCATTACAAGAAGATTCAATCATTTAACATTTTATGTTAATTAAATGGTACGAATAAAGAGGTAATGAATATTTAATTTGTAAATGTGTTTATGTTAAAGCAAAGGGATTGAGAGGTCCGCTGTGAAGAGAGGAGAATCATAGAAGCATCCGCCAAAACAAGGCCTTAGTTATCATCCAATTCTTTGAAAGAACCCTTCTTATTTTATAAATACCTCTCTTTTTCACCTTCCTTTTCATTCATCTCATCTCGTTACCGAAATGTCGTCCCTCGCATTGTCTCCTCTTCTCACGACGCTTGCCTCGACGACGTCGATAAGTAACTGCACTGCTTGGCGTTCGCGCAATAGTTTGTTTGACAGAGTGAGTCGTCTCTGGTCACGTTATTACAAGTTGTTTTTTCTTTTAAGGAATTTTGAGTTTCATTCCAAAATTGGTCATTTAGGTAAGTTTGTTTTGTGAGCAGAGGGTGTTTCCCAGCATCCAAATGGCAAAGCCTGCGAGAGGACTATACCAACTTCCAACCTACTTCAAATCAAACATTTCCTGCTCACTTGTACCTTCCTTACACTCTTTACTTTATTTTCCTATGCTAAATTATATTCTGATGCTCCAAAAAAAAAAAAATTCTAAAACAATAGATTCAATGCAAAATATGTTAAAAACTACGACTCTAAACCTAGGCAATGACGTGATATTGTCCACTTTAGGTATAAGCTCTTGTGATTTTACTTTTGGTTTCCACAAACGACCTCAACCCTTTAATCAGCCAATGTGGGACTCCTCTCCTAGTAATCGTCAACCATCCTCCCCTCAAACAAAATACACCATAGAGCCTCCCCTGAGACCTATGGAACCCTCAAACAACCTCCCGTTAATCGAGGCTTGACTCCTATGGAACCCTCGAACAAAGTACACTCTTTGTTCAACACTTGAGTCACCTTTTTACTATATCTTCAAGGCTCACAACTTCTTTATTCACATTTGAGAATTCTATTGACATTACTAAATTAAGAACATGACTCTTATACCATGTTAGAAACCACGAACCACCACAATAGTATGATGAGCATAAAGTTTCGTCCCTTTGCTTTTGGTTTCCCGTTTTCCCACAAGACCTCATACCAATGAAATATTTCTTACTTATAAACTCATGATCAACCTCTTAATTAGTCGACTGGGACTCCTCTTCCAACAATCCTCAACAAAATAGACATTTTATTTTCAAAATTTTCACTTTCTAGGTTGTTGTATAGAAATGCATTTCAAATATATCTTATAATTATTACAAAAGATAACAGCAAATAAGCTTTTTCTATAAAAAAATAATAATAAATAAATAAATAAAAAGGACCACACGAAAAGGTAACCAAAACTTCCTTATTGATGAGATATAAAGTTGTGTATTAACTGTTACCATAATTATTGGACACATAATAGAAGAAAAATAATTCAATTTCATAAGCAAAAAAAGGAAGATAAATTTGTTTGAAAATTTTTAAACAAGAAAAAACAAGTGGAAGACAGCTAAAAGAAACGGTTGAATTTAAGTTAAAGAGTGAAAATTGAGATGGGTGTGTAAAAATGGGCAGGCACAACCAGAGACAATGCAAGTTGTTCAAGAAATAATCGCCAAGCAACTCTCTCTAGAACAAAGCGCAGTGATCCCTCAAACAAAATTTTCAGAATTAGGAGCTGATTCTCTCGACACCGTGAGTCAACTCAAACTTTTAAACCGACAGCAAACAATCAAAGGCTAAGAAAAACTATAATTCATAACTCACATTAAAAGAATACTTACAGGTTGAGATCATGATGGCTTTGGAAGAGAAGTTCGGAGTCTCCATCGGAGAAGGCGGAGCCGAGGGCATCTCAACGGTTCAAGACGCTGCCGATCTGATTGAGAAAGTCAAGACATCCTCTGCAAGTTAAACCAAACTGCAACATATCCCAGTAATTTTGCATTTGAGTTTGTTATGTTTTGTTCATCAGTAATTCATCTGAGCTGTTTGTGGTTCAAAACTGATTCAAAGTGACATGAAAACCAAAGAAAGAAGAGTTTTAATCCAAATGCAATGATATTATATACTATACACACATAATTCACAAATGTATTGTTATAAATTATTAAGAACAAACAGAACCAAGAAATCCGTGCTCCCTTTCTGGGCAGAATATTTAATGCCAAGGGGTGGATTGAATATCTGTAGCTGGATCAGTTGCCATTATATACAAAGATATAAATAAATACACTCAGATACATACATTTATAATTTATATAAAATTATTTGGATGCTTCCCCTTCAATAATCGATGTCACAAGACTGTGTTAATCGAGATCCTGCAACATATGCAAAGGCTAAACATTAATCTTATATGTAGTCTCCATTAGAATTCACAAATGAATAGAGCACTTTTGATGCCTCTATCAACAACCTTGACTCTACAATTCCTTTTGAAAACTACAGAATCTCAATGAAACAGATTTTATTATTTGTATTCCTTACAGAGAACCAGAAGGATCGTTCACTTAGTAACTCAAAGATTTTCACATTACATTTTCCTCTCATTAGATTATGAACTAATATATTTCATACTGTATGATTCAAAAAGCATGTGTTTAAAGAGGAATGCATCGATTGAAAACCTTATCCTTTTAAGTCTTACTTCGATCAAGATGAAGAAATGATGCATGCAAATCCGTGAACAGTAGATATGCAAATTGTTTGTCTGTGAACGAGAGATCGGTGAATGAAAAAACTAAAAGTAACTCATTACTTCTAACCGTCTTGTTCCAATGATACAGCCGACGATTTTCTCCATGCAAGTCTCTTCGGATTACCTTCTGGCGTCCCAGCTGCACGGAAGAGGAGAAACAAAATTACACATACTACAAACAGGTCCAATGTCCGAATAAATTATACATATTACGCATGTAGTTTCCGTGTGCAATATATAAAAATCTCTGAATACAAATATATCCAATTAAACGATGGATCCAATCGATCCGAAAACTGAAAAGCTCACGAGTAGAAGGAGTCCGCGGAGAGGATTCTCCAGCGAGCAAATCAATCATCCTTCTACTACGATCATCCGAGTTACTCCTGAAATCTGAGTTGCTCCTGAGAATGGTGATGCTCCGAGTTACAGGAATATCTTTGGAAATCTTAACCGGAGGCGATTCCGCGGCCGAAAGCGAATCATACTTGCGAAGCTTTCCAAGGCCGGTATCTGGCGTAGGGCCTGCAAGCGTTTCATCCCATAGCTTGTGAAGAAAAGTATTCATGATTTTCTCTGCAGCAAGAGATCAAAACACGAAACCAAACAAATATACGAAATAGAATGTTCTCCGAGAATTTTGTGGATCGAAACTGAAAACAAATGGAAAATGTAGAAATGGAAACAGCTACTGAAAGAAATGTGGAAGACAAAGAAAATCAGAATCGAAAACGTAACGAAGGAGGAAGGATTTTCTAGGGTTCTATCCTGTCAACCACAAGAAGATTTGGGGGAAAAAAAAAGGAGGGAATGTTTGAAGAAGAACGAAGTTCGATCAGGGTCGGGCTTTTATAGCTGTGCTTGATTCAAAAGGGAGATCTTAATTTCTAATTTATTTATGAATTTTTTGCTTTTTTTTTCTTACTAAATATATATTATAGTTAATAATTAAGTGCTTCCTAAATTTAATCTAACTATTTAATTGTGTTTATCCTTGAATTTGTCCAATTCTAATTATGGACAAAATGTCATATTTGAGTGTGTTTGAACTATTTAAAAAAAAAAAAAAAAAAAAACCCTTTTAAAGTTCTTTTGGATTGGGTTAATTTTTAATTCTGTCTGCCTGTTGACATTTTTTTGGTCGGGACTCAGGGATAGGGTTACAACCCACTTAACCCTATCTTACTTTTAAAAATATTGAGAGTATTTAATGTGTGTAGCTGATATTAGCGTTGCATTTTGAACATAACCGTGGGTTGAGTTGGGTTGTGAACTCTATTCATGTTGTTCGAGTTACAAACCTAATCAATTCAAAATTTTGGGTTGGTTCGAGCGATTTTTCTAATCTAGTCTATGTACACCCTTACTTCTCAACATGAACATAGTTCACTTTTATTTTTGTTTCTTTATATTGTTTAACTCAGAAAAATGTAAGATAGAATTAAATATGGAGTGAAGTATCGACTAAAAGCTTCCATTTTTAAAAAATTCAATACTGATCGTGAAAAAAACCATGAGCAGATGTTGAGGTTCATAATTCAAAATAATTTTTTTTTATTTGCTTATCGCTAATTGTCAAGGGAAAGAAAGACATAAATAAGAAAGATATTATTCTCTCTAAGCTTGTCAAATACTACAAGTACTGTGATACTTGAGTACAGGAGGGGTATATAAATAAACAGATACTACATTCGAATAATAGTGATTTTAAGGAGGAGGATGAACCATGCTGGAAGGGCTCGTGTTAATCTGTGAGGATAGTCTTCACTCTTAAGAAGCAAGAAGTAGGTAACATAACCATGCAGAAGCTTGTGGGCATGTGGCACCCAAGAAAATGAGAGGTACATGAATGAACCAGTACAAAGTATGTTGAAAGAACTCTTGTTGGTATGTACGGATAGTCTTCACTCTTTAAAAGTGAGGAGTAGGTAACATAACTATATCGTACACGATGCAGGATAATATTAGGACTATAGGATAATATTAGGACTATCAGACAGTAACTTATATTTAACCTAACATAGCATTGGGGTAAAATTAAAAATTTAAAAAAAAAAAAAAAAAAGAAAAAACAACAATAAATATTATTAGTAAATTATGTTCATATATTTCCTCCGCCCACGTTGTAACAATGGCAGCTTCCACTAGATTGGCAGAGAGTTCTGGACGACAATCCCAATCCCACTACCATTGTCGTCTCTTAAATATCCGACAAGTCGTCCCACCACAAATCTCTGTTTTCCACTTTTGTCCTTATTGTCCTACCGTTTCCTCCGCCAATTCCTGCTCTTGCTCCCTTCTCCTCCTCCTCCTCTGCATTTTCCTCCGCTCTAAATCCACAATAATTTTCATAAATAAAATATTTAAATTCTTAGCCAAACAACATTCAAAGCAGCATAATCTAACCCCCATTGAGAAGCCTTGCACGTGAGCCTCAAAAGAGTTGGTGTTGTTCATGCCCGACAAATTTCGGTTATCACTCGAACTCGAACATTCGAAGTACGAGGATGACGACGAAGACGACACATAATTTGCATGTGAGCTCGGTCGAAATCCTTCCACGTCATCGTTTAACATTTCTTGGAACAATTCCTGCAATTTCTCGAAGCTTTCTTCTCCATTTTCCTAATAACAATAATAAAAATGGCTATCACTCTCATTGATTAATTTAATGAATGATCATGAGATGGTCGGTCGGGCTTACAACATTAGGGTTAGGGCTAGGGTTAGTTTGGTCCATCATGGAAACCATTTCGGTCAAGAAGTCACCCATACCCTGCAAACCAAGTGAACCAAACAGAGTCTTAACATTTGGAGGAGACCCCACCAATTCCCTGACCAAAATTCAAATATTATTTTAATTTAATTCAAATATAACCGAGGGAGCACCGTAGTTAACATGTGGAGAAGCATACCATATCATCCTCGTCATCATCGCCGTCATAAACTCCGACGTCGTACAACAGCCGTTTATTCGCGTCCGATAAAACTACACCTCACCGGTAGAAGATTTTAAAATAATTATTTATTAAAATAAATAAATAAATAAAAGAAAGTGAAATTACCAGAATAGGCTTGCTGAATCGTTTGGAATTTGTTCTTGGCTTCTTCGACGAACTTAGAGTTTCCGGCAGCCGAACACCGATCGGGATGCCATTTCTACCACAAAATCGAACAAAAAATTCACAGAAACAGTAATAAAAGATAAATAAAAAAATTACAGAGACGTAATTTAATTACCATAGCTAGTTTCTTATACGCATTCTTAAGCTCCGCTTTGGTGCATTCTTTCTTCAACCCCAAAACGCCGTACAGATCGTCGTTTTGCTCGTTCTTATCAGCCATTCGCTTTTCTTCAAACACTGAGGCAAATAAGCTAGGATTCACAGAAACTCTAGCCTGTAAAACGACGAATCGGAACGATCATCGATGTTGATAAACGAGAACGACATGTCGAATGTGGAGATTGGGAGAAGGTTTGGTGGTTCAAGAACACTCTAGAACCACGGCCCTTATATAGTTTTTTAATTTTTTTTTAAAAAAAATTATATTTTCGGGAAATTAATATTAAAGCGATGGAAAAATGTGTCTTGGAGATGAACGGCTGAGATTGAATTTGAGAGAGATATTTTCTTTTCATCTCCAGAGACCAGAAGCTTCTATTATTTATTTATTTATTTATTTATTATGGCTTGAGAACCAGTTGTGGGTCCCGCTTGCTTATTTACCGGATAAGATACGGAACCATATAACTTTATTGGTTAAAAAATTAACCATAAATTAATAAATAATTACTATTTACTTTGTAATTAAATGTTGAAATTCCCAACCAGGAAGCCAGGGGCCACGTCCAAGCACCTTTTTGGAATCCGTCCACGTGTCTATTTCTAAATTTTATAAATTAAATATTATTTATTTAAAAAAATTAACTTTTTTTTTTTTTTTTTTTTTTTTTTAAAGAAAAATAATTAAAACACACAAATTTTGGTAGATTCATTGAATAATGCTCATGTCGATTTAATTTGAAAATAAAAAAATTGAATTTAGACAAAAATAAATCATTTAACACGCGAATTAAAAAAAGAAGAAATGACATTATTGTCAAAAATAGAAGGAAAAATAATGATATTTAATTTATTTATTTAAAATAAAAATAAAAAATAAAAAGAAACGGAATTTGTGGTGATAGAACAAAAGCAGGACAAAATAAATATCTGAAAAGGATAAATGGAATCCGAATTTTTGGATTATTTTTATTTTTATTTTTTATTTATATATAAATAATTATTATTTTAGATTTTCCATTTTAATGAGTGGGATTTTAATAAATAATAATTAAATTTGTTTAAGAGAAAAAAAGAAAAAGAAAAAAAGGCCCACCAACAAAAGAACTTATGGTCAGAACCAAAAGTGGTCCATTTAATGGCCTGATTTCATAAGCCCACGTGAATTCCAACCCTATTCACGTGCTAATGTCCGGAAACTCACGTGCCTCTACTTTTCTGTTTTTCTTTTACATCAACCTTCAGTGTTCTTAGTAAAGTCTCCGTCAGTTACTGCGCATCGTCTCCTCACCACATTTTTTTTATTCCTTAAATTTAATTTTCCTTTTTTTTAAAAAAACTTATTCTCCCAATTTTAAAATATCTATTTTTTTTTTTTTTTTTTTTTTATATATATAATATATAAATTCTATTATTAATGGATATGAGTTTTAGAAAATTTATTTATTTATTTATTAATTTATGAACAATTATTTTCTAGAAGCTTTATAGATTAAATTGAGATATTTAGAAACTATTTTTAAATATTAACTTTAATTTAGCTCAATAATAAAATATATACGGAATTCTTACCTCTTTTTTTCTTACGAGAAAGTTGAACTTCAATATGACTCACAATAATTGCTTTATCTTGATCTATTGGGCGGTTCGAAGCCAGTCACAACATACATTTTATAACGGCTCCAGCCCGGCTTCTAAGCTGATCCAACTTGGATCTAATATGTTCAAACCCCATCCTACAAAATGCGTTGAGGGGTTTAAGGTAAGTATGAGTACTCTTTAGCTAATGTAAATTATTTGACCAAGTACTTGAGTTGACTTAGTTGGATGACTCGTATGATGTATGAATGACGCATCTCCCGTGACCCATGCACGTTCATGTTTTATGATTGTTTGATATATGCTATGATATAAGATTATGTCACGTTATAAGTTGTATTATGATAAGATGATGTGCATACATCCAATCCTACTCGAACGAGAAAGCATAGCCTAAGGCCATGATGTTCTTATGAAAAGATAGATCTTACCATAATTGCTTATGTTACGATGATCATCAAAGTTTTTCAGACTTGTATGGAGGTGGACTATGGTACGATATGTCCCAAATACGACTCAAAGTTATGAAACTGTGAATTGAGATCGAGCGGAGTGGGAGATCCATGATGTTGAAAGTATAAGAATTGTTTCCAAGCCAACAAATTTTTGTACCTTTGATAATCTTCCCAATACCGCTGTGTCAATATGTTTCAATAGAATAGTATGACAGATTTTGAGCAAGTTGGTGAAAGTCACGCCACCCCGAAAATGAATCAACCATGATATTTTACCAATTTGACCTTCTTTTATACCCGTTCTCATAGATTTCCTTTGTATTCTTAAAAGATAGACTCCCTAAGGGCTTTACATAAGAAAATCGGGAGAAATTTGAATACAGAGAGCTCGAGAACCAAGGACGCAAACGTCAATAAACACGTAAGTAGCCAATTTAAATTTTTCTCAAATTTTACTTATCGAAAATCTATATGAACCTAGACAATTTGCTCGTGTTTCAACTCAATTTAAAATAGCTCATGGATTTCTATGGGAATATTTTAATTCTTATCCTGGAAAATATCAAAAAAAATATATCAACCATTAAATTGTAACGGCTCAAGCCTACGGCTACTCAATATTGTCCACTTTGGCCCGTTACATACAGCCGTCAGTGGACAATATTTTGAGGTTGACGACGATACGTAACCAGCCAAAGTGGACAATATCTACTAGTGGTAGACTTTGACCGTTACAAATGGTATGAGAGCCATGAACGGTGTGCTAGTGAGGACCGTGGGCCCCCAAGGGGGTGGATTGTGAGATTTCACCTCAGTTGGAGAAGAGAACAAAACATTTCTTATAAGTGTATGAAACCCCTCCCTAATAGACGCGTTTTAAAATCGTGAGACTGATGACGATATGTAACGAGTCAAAGCAGACAATATCTACTAACGATGGGTTTAGACTATGATAAGGAATCAACTCAAGGGAACGTTTTGGAACAAATTACGTTGATGATCAACAGTAAAGAAAACTTGTTTATAAACTCGTGATTCGTATCACTCCATAAGAGGTAACTGAATATGAGTATTATGAATCGTGGAGCATACTTAACATGTGCCCCTCGAGCAGTTGACCATAGGGTCGGTTGTTAGATTTGGGCTTTGGCTCAAATTCTTTTATTCCTTTTTGCTTCATGACTTGATATTTCTATGTCGACCCAAAAGTTGTCCCGTATTGAACTTTTTCGATCTGCTTTATTGGTCCAAATTTACTCGTAACATTAAACCGAACGACACTCTGATTCAAAAATTGGACATTTGAAGTCTACTTTGTCATACTCCATTGATACCTGTTTTTGCTTCAACGGTTTGCATTTATCACACTCTACTCCGCTTTATGAAGTCTACTTTGTCATACTCCATCGATACCTGTTGTGCGGATTCCTAAAATTTTCAAGCGTTGTGGGTCAGAGGCATACATAAAGTATGTTCTTTTCATGATAAACAAAGGCCAAAATGAAGAATTGGGTCTCGACCTAATCCTCCCTTCATCACGACCTTGTGGAGTCAATCACGATCATTTTTTTCTTGGACCCATCTTGCCCTAGAGTTTCCTCGTTCCTTCCCCCATCTAAATTTTCACAATGGTAATCGAGCTCATCGAGGATAACGCGTCCTCACCTTCTAAACAATTTATTGAACCATAATAACTGTCAATGTCTAACGAGCTAAGCTATATGCACTCTGATCAAGAATTCAAAGGTTTGAATCGAATGACGGATATATTTTTTTAAATTAATCTTTTAATTTGATTCTATGAATTTCCCATATTCTTTAAATAGATGTAGAGATTATGACCTGTCATCACAATCAAAGTTCCTTTTTTTCCTTCCTTTCTCCATATATTTCAAAATGATCACCTTAAAACTAATTAATGTATTTAATTTGTTATATCCTACGTTCGTTAGGGAGGAGAACGAAACACCGTTTGTAAGGGTGTAGAAACTTTTTCGTAGCTAACGCGTTTTAAAGCCTTGAGAGAAAACCCAAAAGGGAAAGTCTAAAGAGAACAATATCTGCTAACAGTGGGCTAGGGCCGTTACAAATGGTATTAAAGCAAGGCGTCGGGCGATATGCCAACGAGGAGGCTCTTCCCTGAAGGGGGTTAACACAAGGCGGTGTGCCAGTAAGGACGTTGGACCCCGAAGGGGTATGGATTTGGTGGTGGTCCCACGTCAATTGGAGAAAGAAACGAGTAACAGCTAGGATGTTGGGCCCTGAAGGGAGTGGATTGTGAAAGTCCAAAGATGACAATATGTGCTAGCGGTGGGCTAGGACCGTCACAAATGGTATCAGAGCAAGGAGTCAGACGATGTGCCAGCGAGGAGGCTCTTCCCCAAAGAGGGGTAGACACGAGGCGGTGTACCAGTAAGGACGTTGGGTCTCGAAGGGAGGTGAATTTGGTGATGGTCCCACATCAATTGGAGAAAGGAACGAGTGCTAGCTAAGACGAAACACCTTTTGTAAGGGTATAGAAACCTTTCCCTAGTAGTTGCGTTTACTCTCTTCTCTGGTCAAGCAGCTAATGAAGAATTTACTCTCCCGGCCCCTGATGGAACTGTATCCACTCCTTATGAATGAGACTCAACCTTCCGGGCACGTTCCAAGATCTCCTGCAACGAGAACCTAAGACATGGTTGATTGATAGAAAGTTGAAAGAATAAATGGATCGATCATAGGTTAGTTGAATATTGAGTGTAGCTTAGGCTACGTCTTCTGTTTACGCGCTACTAAGCCGGCACACAGGATCTTAGACGGGTTTCGTCCCCTTTCGGGAATATCTTCTTACCTTGAGGTGAAGCCGAGAAAGCCCAAAGAGAACAATATATGCTAGCGGTGGGCCGGGGCCGTTACATAAACTAATTAAGAATTTGGAAGTCTTAATACATGATTAACACAATAATCAAACGACTAACCTCATTTTCAAATTTCTTCCTTCTTCCAAACAATTTCTTCTCACGACAGCTTTCTTTCATACTTCTATTTGTGTTTTGTTTAATTAATGTTGACTCTTTAATTAATTAACACTAATTACATTTTTTAAAAACCCATTAATTTATTATTATTATTATTAATTATTATTTATTTATTACTTTTTTTTGCATAGCCATTGAAATCATTGTGTTTGTGTTTGGTTGTACATGAACCCACATTTGCCAAACTCGTAAACCGAACCAACTTTTATGGTAGGCCAACGCGACTAAACCTACTTCAAAAACGACGAGCGGAGATTATTTAATCACTTATTGAACACAAAATTGAAAGTTCGAGAACTCATTAAAAGATAAATAATAATTAAAAATTATCCATGAAAATTGTTTTAATAAGGCTAGTGCTCTCCGAACCGTGTTGGATAGTCACCCATGACACGGCTCTTAAACCCAACAGTGGTGGATCCTAGGAGACAAAGTCAAAGCACTTGATCCTTTGCCCTATACTTTGAGATGCTCCTCCCCGCTAATCAAGCAGTGAGGCTACTCGTGATAGGCTGAGTTTGAAGCTACTATCCTTCGGTTTAAATAAGTCAAGTCCCTTCAGTCGGTTCGCTCAGGTGGTATTCCCTTACGTTAAGAGTTGTTCTGATTTGAGAAAGGAGCACGTACCGGGCCAAACGCTCCGAATGAATAAGAAATAGACAAGGGAATCTCTAACTTGATTGACGGAGAATTTTGGTGATGGTGACAAGAAAAAGAATTTTCTACTTTGACCCCAAATGTTTAAGCAAATCACTTTATTATTAAGAAAACAAAAAGTCTATGGGGGGTTGACTGCAAATATAAACTAATAATGACCTATATTGTAAATATGGAAATTTAGAAAGGTAATTTCTCGTTAATTAATTAATTTATTTAATTATAACATAAAAAATCGATTAAAATGACGACATAATAATCCAAGAATTAAAATTGAATGACGTAAGCAGAAATCTTGAATTATATTTTATAATTAACAATGATTAATTATCACAAANAAAAAAAAAAAAAAAAAAAAAAAAAAAAAAAAAAAAAAAAAAAAAACACATCCCAGCAACCATCAACTTCTGAACAAACTTTAGGTACCAACATCTTTACACCTTAATTAAGTTATTCGACTTTGGATTATGGATTTAATTTCCCGACACCGTCGCGAAGTCAGCAAGTGTAAAACTCGACGAGTTCCTCCGTCGAGCTCAATTGCGCTGCGGAGTTCTCCAACATCCACAACAAATGCTCGAACATGACAACTTCACAAGAGATCACCACTGTGCCACCTTCGTCCGGTGACGACTTGTCAACCAACTCTTGAAACAAAGGGTGTGCTATGACATCGAGCCTAACGAAATAGGGTCGTCGAGACTTACCGACGTAGACCGTGTGAAGCTCGCTGGAGATGTTTTCACCCTCCGCACCACTGTCGCTCACCGTGGCAACTGATACTGAGCTAGAGCTTCGACCGAGCTTGGCGATCGAGGGCCATCGTTTCATGGCTGACTTTAGCTTGGTGAGAGTTCCAGGTTTGACCATGGCTCATAAAATTGTAAAGAGAGAGAGGTTTAGAGAAGGGTGAGGGAAAGGGAAGAGGGAGCTTCGTTATATAAAACAATGACTTTACGTGCATGGCCCACGCATTTTGTTAAATAAATAAAAGGAAATTTGTCTGTAATTTATTTTAAAATATTTAATTTTAAAAAAAACATTCCATTATAATTATAATTATATTTATATATATATGATTACAATTACGACATAATAATCAAAATACGTACAAGATTTCCACTCACCAACTTCATCAATCACAACCAAAATTCTTTTTTTTTTTAAGCAAAAAAATATAATTTAAAAATTAAGTAAATTATTAATCCGCGTTGTCGTTGAAAATTGAGGGAATTAAAAATAAAAAGGAATTATATAATATTTAAGAAAAAGGAATCCTGCAAAATAATAATAAATAAAAAAGAATGTTGGAAAAAAAAAATTGATTGCCTTTAATTCAATCCCTTTTTTCTTTGTTTTTGTTTTTTATTTTTTATTTTTTATGTTTTTATTTATTTATTTATTCATTTCTCCAACCAAACATCATTCAAATCCATCTTCCGAAAAAAGGGAAGGAGAATTATCTTCTTAGGTGGATCCCTCTTTGTACCTGTTTAGTCCCCTCCGTTTCATCCGTTTCTTTCAGTTTCTTAATAAGAACGGGTGACAGTATTCTGCCTAAATAGTAGACACAGGTAATAAATAAGAGAATACTAAAGATTCAAGCCATAGAATTTATCAATGATACGAGGTAGTTAGATCTAATAGAATTGTCCTTTGTCCTGTCTTGACTTAGTGACACATCAACTAAAGTAAATATGGGATCTTTCTCTCAATTATCGGCAATCCGACCCCAAATTTTACAATGCAAGATCAATCGGGTTCAACTTTCATCCCGTCTCAAGTTTGGATTCCTAACCCCACAGGTTGGTCGAAACCGAAAGAACGATAATGATCCAACCCTGGAAAGCCCTCACTCACCTCCATAGCTAATCATAGAAGACACTATCAGCAGTGAAAGCCAAGTTTTAGACACAAATATAAAGGGCATTCCTTGAATGGTCCAAATGAAGAAGACAATAAAAGGGACAAAAGAAAGCAGAGAAGTTGAATGGATGTAATGTAAAGAGTAATCTGTGACAAGGTTTTATCCAATATACAAAGTGATGGTTCTGCCACCTACGTTTCATCAAGCACAAACAATGCCGCCCCCTCCTTTGTTTCTTTTTTGAGTTTTTCTATTGGGTTCATTTGTTTTGTAGCAACTAAAGCCTTTCCTATCCTTATTCTGTGTTTGTTTGGTCACGAAACTTTACAGCTCGGTCCCCATACAATAGATTGGGATCATTTCGATCCAATCATTGAACTAATCATCATATCAGAACAAGATCATTTCGATCCAATCATTGAACTAATCATCATATCAAAACAAGATCATTTCGATCCAATCAATGAACTAATCAATCAGAGATTGCAGCTTGGAATCTGGGAGATCAATCAATCAGTAATATGGGTTTCATGAATTTGAAAGAAACAAACAAAAAATTCAGAGAAATTGAGACAAAATCGATCGAGATTTAGGAATCATACGAGACAACAAATAAAATTCTGAATGAGAACATTTTGGCAAGCCTGATATCAAGAGCCAAACAACCAACATGGCCATGTTGGCTCGTGTCGATTTGAGCCAAAATCGATTATAAAGAATTTTACTGGTTTCTATCATTTTGTGTTTGTATGGGGGGTGGGTGCTGAAGAAAGATTAGGAATTACCTACTACTGGCGAGAGCCTCTCTTCCTCTTCCTTGCTTTCGAATTTGATTTTGACTTCGACTTCGTTTTAGTAGAGTTCTTTTTATGAGTACCGTCCTCGTTAATTAAGTGCTCGTAATCTTCAAGGCTTGCGAAGGGGGATGCTTTTGTTTTCTTCTTCTTTTTGGGTTCGTCGTCAGAATCCTGTCCTACGTCGTCGTCGTCACCGCTTAGCATTTCATCACTAGAACCTAAATCTTCTCCACCTGCAATGTCGGAGTGAATATCCATATCCTCATCACTCATATTACCAATCAAGTCTTCATCATCTTCATCAGCAACTTGATCCAAGTCATCATAGTCGTAGTCACCATCTGCTTCACCAGAAGGATCGGCAGAGTCCAACAAGTTCTCGATCTCTTCGTTATCACTCTCATCCCCACCAACCATGTCAACATCGGACAGATCTTCGGAGGCATCATCATTGTAGTCAGCCTCACCAACCAAATCTTCTGCAGCCTCCTCATCTGCTCCTTTCTTCTTTTTCTTCTTCGGTTTCTTTGAGGAGTTCATTTTGAACGTATAGAACTTGTGGAACACAAGATCTTCTGGTGGCACATCTTCTTCAGCCAATGACAAGATTTCTGGTCCAATTAAATGGTTGTTCATGTCCAACTGAGGGAAACAAAACATGAGTCAGCTACCGAAATCCGATTCATTTTGTGAAGTCACTCAGACAAGAATAAAAGAACATGAAAGCATCAGCAGAAGCAAAAAAGTGTATAATAACGAAGTCAAATGAGCACCTTCTTGGCTGGTTCTATTTGGGAGCCACCATGCCATGTGCTTGCTTTTGGTTTCTTCTCCATGAACTTGTCCAAGAAAGCTGTAAGTGATAAGTCGTTCAGTGGGTTCCCGTTGTAGACAATATTAGCACCGGAAAGAAGCGTTTGAGCCATGGTAGCGACGGAAGGGTGCACATGAGAAGCTAAAACTACAAGCTCCCACCAGCTTGCATGATCTGCATTACTGGGGTTCATTAAGAATTAATGAGCGAAAGTCGACACTTGGCAAAAATGAACAAAAGAATTAGAAGTGAAAACTGTAAATTTATTAGATCCATCATTCAAAATGATGGCTGTTGAGAAAGCAAGTTACCAGTAAGATGGCTCCCTGTGCCGTGGATTGTATCCTCCAGGAAGTGACAGCCCCTTACAAGGTGTGTGAGACTGTGGCTTGTTTTCACCAGGTTTTTTTATGGCAGGTTCAGCAGTGTCTTTAGAATCATCTCTCATGAGCAAATCCCCATCATCATCTGACATTTCGTCTTCAGAATGAGAGACTGGTGACTCATCCTCTTCGTCAGAAGAATCACTTTCGGAGGAAGCAGCATCACTGCCACGAACAAGCTCGACATCGTCTTTATGTTCTTTTAGTTCGGTGCTTGTTTCCTTTATATTTTCTTCTTCAACTACATCTTCAAAATGTTCAAGTTCATCATCAACTGACTCATTCTGGAGAACCATATTCCTGTAAAACAAGACTGTATTAGATTTAACTGAAATGGACTAGAATAATCGATCCATTGACGCTTGGAAACAAACAGCATTACCATAAAGAAGGCCTAGCTTTAAGAGCTTCCGAAAGGAGAAATAGGCATCCACATGCATATTGAGGTGGTTGTTGAAGAGCAACCTGATCATCATATCATAGATTGAGATATAGTAATTACAAAACAAATCTAAACTCCCAAGAACAAAAATGTAAACAACATCGGAAGAAAGAGAATGAGAGAACGAAAATTGCCTGCAAGATACGCTTCGCATAAGCAGCCACACGCTTCAAGTTCACATCATTCTTCATTGCTCTCAGAAGAAGTCCAATAAACATTTCAGCCTGAAAATAAATCAATGAAGACCTTTTTCAAATTTGGATGCTCGTAGAAAAAGATTGGGTAGGTAAAATTATGATAATGATGGAGCGCTGTTAAAATTTCCAAAGTAAGAATCAGTAAGTACCAAAGTTAAAAAGGAAAGGAATTGCTTGCCTTAGAAGAGTTCATGGCAGCTGGAAGTAATAATTTCGAGTACAAGGCACGGTAGAAGCGATCACTGACAATCTGATTCTTGGATGATACTTTATCAAGAAGCATAAATCCTTGAACTGCTACATTGAAATTCTTTGAATGAACCTGAAAAGGCAGGTGTTTACTGAAACTTGAGCACTTTGATAATGTACCTCGAAAAGCTTAAAATAAAATTGAAGTATGTCGTCGAGCTTACTAGCTGGAAAAGCATTGGCGATTGGACCTCAATGATGTCATCGGCTTCCTTGCTCAAGACGAAGGGAAACGCTCTATTTACTCCCTATAAGACATCCCCACAGTGAGAAAGTTCAAAACAAGAACAGAGAGAGAACTCCCAAAAATAGTATCAGGAAAGGAAAAAAAGAACATTGAATTCTATAGAAAATGTGTACTTTTTGAAGAAAATAAACAGAATACTAACTGTTAGAAGAGCAGACAAAATCCTAGAATCCATTTCGACATGAGATTCTAAAGGATTTTTTGCTTGTACGTCTTTTGAAGACCTTGAAGCTTTTTTCTTGTCTTCTTCGCCACTTTTTTGCTTCTTTTGATCTTCAGAAGCAACCAATACCTGCAATGATTACATACAAACCATTTTATTCAAATGACCATACGATGAGTCCCAAATAATGGAACTAGATATTTGAGATGATTTGATTGGATCAACAAATAAATCAACCTTATTTTTCCATTTATCTGTCATGCGTACCAAATTAGCCATTGAAGGTCCAGTAAGCAGTCAAGCATCATATCATTAGATAATTCCATTGATAACAAGGACTTTTAAAATGACTCAAATTTCAAGATGGCAATCGGAAATTTTTATGTTTGCTAAATTTCAATTTAACCAAATATTTAGAATAGAGGCAAAGATTGATATTAAACAACTGAAGTAGAAACTAATTCTGCCAATACCTTGAACAATGCAAAGTACACATCTATCAGACGTTTGGCCACTTGCGGTCCATCTCCTTTCTGGCTAAGGCGCATTTGGCTCAAGAAATTTACCTAAATATATATAACAAAAACATTTACAGTCAACTAATTTGCTGCACAATCTCATATAAAAAGTCGGGATAGAAAACCACAGTAAAAGATACATACAGCATGATACTTTGCTCGTAATCCCAAATGAGGTCGAAAAAGGAAAGTGTCCACCTCGTCAATAACCACGGCCTATACAAAAACATTTTTTGTGTAAAACGTGAAAAAGACTATTTGCCGATCTGTCAGGTTCAAAAACTTGTAAAAGAACCACCTAAAATAAAGCATCATTTTCTTGGATGATGGATACCAGCAATGTCCAAGTCTAACGTAATACCTTCATGTTTGGATGGTCAGACAAAAGATTTGATAAATGATAATCAGCACTAGAAGCCGTCTTATTTTCAGGGTCACCCAACTGGAAGATAATATTATGTAAATATTAGCAATATGATAATCTACAAATATATAAATATTAGATACAAAATAAGAAAGAAATAAAATGCTGTTCAACTCACTTTGTTAACTAGTGCTGACAGTAACCTGCGCTCTTGTTCAGATTTACTCTTAAGCAGCACATAAATGGTCTGGAACAATAATGAAATGTAAGCACTTTAGGTTGGTCTTACCATAACCTATTCATAAAGTTAAGTTGAGTATCGAAGACATATTATTGTTTCCGAGACTGAAATGCCCAAGAATCTTAGAATATGACTAAATCAATGAAGAGAAAAGGTGGGAAGAGATTGTGTGAAACTGAGTTAGAGTCAGAAAAACAACCTTCAATGCCTTGTTTTTTAGTGCTGGTAGGTCATCTCTCGATGCTTCCTCAAGTGCAATAACAAATCTCTCATACCTTGTACATTTAAGATCAGACAAGAAATTAGAAAGTCCCCAACAAAAGATATTAAGAAAAGAGAAGCTCCAATTGAAAGAGCTAAGAAGTATGATGAAATAAATCTATTTTGGAAATAAACAATGAACCAAATATAGTAAGCAAAATGAGTAAAAATATTACATCAGTTGACGTTTTAACAAACAAGAACGATGCATTCCGCTCAGAAATATATTGAAGTGCGAAGTACCTTTGCTTCAGACATTCCTCCCAATACCAAAACAGCAATAGAGAGTTGCCATCCTTTGTATCAGGAAGATGATTTAATGGCCGTTGTAGTAAATTCTTCAGTTTTCGATCAGGCAACAAACTGATAGAGAGAAGAGGCAAGTTTATGATAAGCTAATACATAAACTAACATGCCATTACTGCACAACAAATACCGCAATTAAAAACGCCACCTTGAGATAAAGAGTTCCATCAACGCTTCAAAACCCGTCAATGCATGGCGCTTCCCAACTTTTGACGTGACCATCCCTTCAAAAACCAAACCAAAAACACCGTTTCATAACAAAATGTGATGCAAGGCTCCAAAGTAACCATCAAATCCTCCCTATTAATTTAACTGACCGTGCTAAACAAGCCTAAAATAACATGTTTCATTATGCAACAACAGATCAAATGATCAAAACTCATCTTCACTTTCGAGTCTAACAATCCAAGAGAGCCTAAAATTTTGTACCTAAATTTTCCACTAAACATTCTTACGACACAACTTCTTGAGACCCTACAACATTTGATCACCAAGATAGTTCGTAGGATATTAAATGATAAGTAGGTGGCCACAAACAATGGAATTTTAATCACTTCTAAAGCCCAAAAAGATGCTTAGAAAGCAACAATTCGTCAATTTCAAGCTACAAATATCCAAACGTTCAAAGCCTGCAATCAAAATGCTCCTCTATAATGAGAATGTATGTCCATAATGCAAGAAAGAAAGAATACAAAGTTCCCAGTACCCT
This sequence comes from Cucurbita pepo subsp. pepo, assembly GCF_002806865.2. Classification (NCBI taxonomy): domain Eukaryota; kingdom Viridiplantae; phylum Streptophyta; class Magnoliopsida; order Cucurbitales; family Cucurbitaceae; genus Cucurbita; species Cucurbita pepo. The sequence continues at coordinate 3,249,977 of NC_036654.1, read as the reverse complement.
AATTTAGCCATTAGGCCATAAAGAAGTAAACATATTATAACATACATCAGGCTCAATGAAGAAAAATAACATGTAAAAAACCAACATCCGCAGCATAAACAGTGAAAATTTAGCATGCCAAAATCTCAAGTAGAACGTTCTTCACAACAAAAACCCTAAAACATACCTAACAATGCATCAAGAGACCTCAAATTGGCAACTGGATTATCCCCCACCATTACTGAAAATGCCGAAACCTTATCAGCAGCAGTACCCGACCTTTGTGTGGTGACCAACATCCTAATATCTCCACTCTTGCCTCTGGAAGCCTCATAATCCTGTGCATATTGCGCCATTAATCTCTCCCCAAGCTGCCTCTTCTTCTCCACCACTTTCTTCCACTCCTCCAAGTTTTCCAATGCCATCTTCTTCTCATTTCCCATAACTTTCCCTTCCAGTTCCGCAGCATCAACATACCACGCACCCAGAACACTAGCTTTCACTAACGGAAGCTTCGGAAGGTTCTTGAATTTATCAAAACTTCGAGGCTTATCGTTGCCATCGTCGAGCGCGAGAACAGGGGGCTTACGCTTCGGCTGTTCCTTGGCTTTGGGATTGAGAGATTTAGGATTCTGTCTTTTGGTAGGGCCTTCCTGTGGAGTTCGTTTTGCCTTATTTTGGTGTTTGATTGCCTTGAGAGGACCTTGTTTCCGAAAATCGACATCGTTAAACCCTGAAGATGGTGCTGAAGATGCGAGGCCAAGCGAAGAAGCGAATGAAGCTATGTCGGCTTTGAGAGTGTCTATGTCGTCCGTATTGTTTGAAGCTTTGCTGGTGGCTGCATTAGCCGCCATTGTTGCAGAGCTCGTGAAGTTTTTTCGCAGCAGGACGGGGGACAGGGTTTTAAGTTTTAACGAGTTCAGGGAAACAATTTGGGGGTTTGAAAGGTCTCGGATCAGATATTGGGCCGATGGATGGCCCGTTTTTATCGGTTATTTGGGCCTAAAGTTCGGCCCATTATTGCATCAAACCCCTAAAAGAGAATGGGCCTGAAACTATGGCGGCCCATTCGCTGGTGAACAGGAAAGTGGCCACGTCCCTGTAATTAGTTAGATGAACACGATTCGGACTCTCTCTGATATTGTCAACTTTGAGCATAAGCTGTCATGACTTTGTTTTGAGCTTGAGATAATATTCAAAACAATGACCGTTAATTAATATAATTATTATTTAAAATTAAAAAAATATATTAAATAAAATAAATTTTTAAATTAAGCATTGTCACTCTTCTTATTTAAACACATTTTCTACCCCACATAATTTNATTTTTTTTTTTTTTTTTTTTTTTTTATAATGATTTATTATTTTGAATTGAATTATATTTTTATGCTTGTATTTATTTTGACTTTTAATTATCTAAAAGTTTGAATTAGAAAAGTAAATTCTATTCACCCTCTAAAGTTGTCATTACTAGTAAGTTAACCATGACGTCTCATACAATTTCTAGTTCTAGTGAGTACAATAANTTTTCTACCCTTCTTAATCTTAATCTGCTTCACACCCAATTTTTTTACGATTTTTAATCGATTTTTATTGTATCGTAAGAATATTGTTGTGAGTACTTAAATTATAAATCTAGTTGTGGGGTATTTTTAAAATTCTAACATTTGTACCGATTAGATCTTAAGTCATAGAAAAGATTGAGTTTGCTCTTTGAACTCATAAATAGAGCAGTATTGCGGTTTTGCTCTATTTCATAGAAAGAGTTAGAGGAGGTTAACTCGTAAATAGGAGAGTGTTATGGTTTGGTCTAATCTTTGGAAAGAGTTGAAAAGATTTTTATTTAAATTTTCAAGAGTCAGAGGTAAATTGAGTTTAACCTATTATTCGTAACTTTTTTATATCTTACTTAATTTTGAAATTATTACACTAATTTCTAAGTTTTTTTTTTTTTTTTTTTTTTTATAATGATTTATTATTTTGAATTGAATTATATTTTTATGCTTGTATTTATTTTGACTTTTAATTATCTAAAAGTTTGAATTAGAAAAGTAAATTCTATTCACCCTCTAAAGTTGTCATTACTAGTAAGTTAACCATGACGTCTCATACAATTTCTAGTTCTAGTGAGTACAATAAAGACTAGATCGAGAATAATGACACAAGAAAACAGAAAGAAAAAAAAACTATAGGAATGTATATCTTGGTATTCATAGGTATCCAGTTAAATATTTCACGTAACAAAATTGAAAAATATTGACTATAACTCATATTTTCCATAATGTCCTAAGATTTTTTCATTTTTATTTGTATCGCAAGATCGTATATGCAAAGCTAAAGGTTTTATTTATTTTGATTATAGTACAAGTAATTATTAATAAGAGGTTAGAACGAACGATCAACAATCCTCCTAAAAAATTAGGCCTCAATTTGATAAAATTTATTTAAATACTTCGTATGATAAAATTAAAAATTATTAATCTTAACTTTGTATTTTTCGCCTAATATTTTAAATTGTCTAATAAAGAATTTTCAATTTTTGTTTGAGTTGTGAGTTGGAGAGGGACGGGGACGGGGACAGAGACAGAGACGGGTATCTAACCCGTCCAAATATATACTTTTTTCTATATACACATTATAATGATATGAAGATGACTTAAATCATCTAAATATTAACATAGATTAAAAATAAATAATAAGAAATATACATACATAGATGATACATTTAGCAACAAGATTTGGATCTGTCCTAGCTGGGNAACTTTCCCCCCCCCCCCCGATGTTTACAACTGTATTATGTACACTACACCCTCTGGGAAAGGTAAAAGGGTAAAGGTAAGGGTAAAATTAAAGTTAAAGGTAAAAGGTAAATTAAAGTTAAAGGTAAAAAGTTAAAAGTTGTGGTTAGAGAGCTCAAAGGTAAAACGTGCCTCCCCGTGTAATCCATCTCCCAAAATCAAACATCGAAAAACAATTATCTTCTCCATTCTCACTTGAGAAGCTCAGAATTCTGTCCAAATTATAACCATTCAAAATCCTACTACACAAAATGCAATTTACTTTTGATTCTCTGTAACTTACTTGTTGTATAGTTCCTCTTCGCATGAATAAACTGAATCCGAATACCAATCCGCCATTAGAAACCTCGACGTTGTTCTGCCAACAATTAATCAAACACGACTCAACAATTTTACTGGTCTAGACTCTGCTGAGGATTGTTGGGAAATGAGTCCTACGTCAGCTAATTAAGAGGTTGATCATGAATTTATAAGTAAAGAATACTTCTTCATTGGTATAAAGCCTCTTGGCAAAACCAAAAGCATAGCCACAAGAGCTTATGCTCAAGGTGGACAATATCATGTCATTGTGAAGAGTCACGACTCATAACATGGTATCAGAATCATACCCTTAACTTAGCCATGTCAATATAATCCTCAAATGTCGAACAAATTAGTTGTGAGCCTCGAAGGTTTAGTAAAAAATGACTCAAGTGTCGAACATAGGACGTACTTTGTTCGAGGGCTCCAGAGAAGGAGTCGAGCCTTAATTAAGGCTCTATGGTGTACTTTACTTTGTTCGAGGGCTCCAGAGAAGGAGTCGAGCCTTAATTAAGACTCTATGGTGTACTTTGTTCGAGGAGAGGATCGTTGAAGATTATTAAGAAAGGAGTCCCAGATCAACTAATTAAGGAATCTATTTCTACGAGACTATGAAAACTTCATACTATTGTGGAGAGTCGTGATTTCTAACGGAACAATAACTCGAAACTATGAAAAAATATTACCTTTCTTGATCTATTTCTTCGTTACCAGAATCCATGGATTCAGAAGCGGAAACCACCTCGGGAAATTCTGGGCTTGTGTATCTGCAATAATTTGGGATTTCTGGCATTAATTCTACGAGACATTTGTTATGTCCCATAGATTCTTGGCGCAGAAGTTGTTTGGCTGCGAGAATGTCGTTCTCCACGAAAATATTGCTGTCTGAAAGCGACCTTTTCATGGTGGATCTCCATTTACTATGCTTGACAGGATCCAGCACGAGCATGCGTTTCTGAGGGGGAGGGTTCCCCAAAAACCTGCCACCAGATTCAAACAAGATCCACTTCAGTTTCTTCTACCATATTTGTAACAAATGAATGAGGCCAGACTGACTCACAGATCAATGCCGTTCTGTTTCTCTTCGTCCATATACACATTGTTTACAAATCTTTGAAAAGTTTTAATGATATCAACGTACTCGATCGTTGGTTTCCATTGTCCTCTTCTCTCAGAAAACAACTGTAACAAAACAACACCGGTTCATAAATGAAAGTTGAAGATTGAAGGCTTTAAAAGTATTATATTACCTTATTGTGGGCAGGTGAACCACCATATTGGAGAGCAAGTTTGTCGCCCATAATCTCATAAATATCCATCAAGTGCCTTGCAAGAGGGTCATCCAGATCAATATCTGGGGATTCTAAATACCCAAAAGTTTGAAGCTGATATCCTAGAGCCGCAAGCCCGTAAGCATATTGAGCGATGTTTGTTCGATCCAAGCAGTCGAAGCAATTCGTCCTCAGAACTCCCTTTTGAAACCTTTTTATTTTTACATTACATCTACCATTATTTGCATTCTCGCTAATATTTACATCCCTGCACCACAAGTTCTGTTTTTACCGGTTGAACTATATTCAAGTTATTTCGAGTAGATATCTTGAAACTTACTCGAGATAGGGTCGAGTTGAGCCCTCTAATGGTGAGCTTCGAGTCACTTGACAATGGAATGTGTCATTCAATTCCACTGCTAACTTCGTCAATTCTTTTAGCTTTGACAACACCACGATAGCTTTGCTGCAAAAAGTGAATGATCTTTTTGTTGTTTAAGTTTAGAAATAATAAATATTTGTGTGAAGAGGAAAATAAAGATAACCATCTTGAGTGTTGCTTCAAATCCCACTGAAGAAATTTTAGACGATTTTCCTCTAAACGCTCCGCATTGATGCATCCTAAAGCATTTACATATTCTGCATGCAGTAGAGTTTCTCTAGGCTTCTTTTCTCGCGTCTGCGTATTACAAAGTATACTTCAAATAAAAATATGTAATAATTCTCGACCAAAAATGGACATTACAACGCTTAGATTAAGTCTAAAAGACGATATTTAGACAATAATAATTTTGAAATATTTACATGGTTAAAAATAAATTTTTGAACCAAAAAGAAAAACGAGTTACCTTTGTTAAATCTAAGACGATTATAGGGTTTCCGTATCTGTCGCCAAGATTCTTGAAGTGAAGTTTTGTGGCTTTGTAATCTTCTTGCTTTGGTACTGGGGGTAAAGAGATCGGTAGTGTATAAGAAAAATAATAAACAGTGAAATAAACTTAAAGAAAAAGGTTTAGGCAACGCTTACTTATAACAACTGGATTGAATATTTTCAATAACGAGGTTTCCTGGGACCAGAAAACTGGAATGGAGCCTCGATTCTGCACGATGGAGCTTATTTGCACTGTTCGTCCTTCAGCTCTATCCTCACTAACAACTTGTTCTGTCTCAACATCATTTGCAACTTTTCCATTCTCATTTACCCCTCGTCTTAAAAATCTGAATAAATTTTTTTTGAATAATCATAATACAAATTTTAAATTTTATTAAACATTTTTTTTTTTGTTGAAGGCGGTTGGTGGGGAGTCCCACGTCGTCTAACTGAGAGGATGATCATAGTTTATAAATAAGGAATACATCTTAAATAGTATGCTTAAAGTAGACAATATCATGCATTATCATGCATTATCATGGAGATTGGAGATTCTTAACATTTTCAAACTTATTTATTTATTTTAGATCCATATAAAATTCCAAAATGCATACCTAGTGCCGGCGTAATGACGTGAACGTCGGGCAATGAGAGTCAAATCAAAATCCCTGCCAGATACGGAAAGTTTAATCTGCAATGTTCGAAACATGTAATCAAAAGTTATAGAAAACGAATTTTTATTAGCAAAAATAATGACAAAAATAGTTTCTATTCGAAACATGTTTTTAAAAAATTCGTTTCTATTTATTTAGAAAAAAAAGTTGAAAAGAAAACGGTGTTGCATACCTGTTTGAAGAAGCCGTACACTAAAGCAACTGTCCAGATATTGTTCTTGAGCTGCTTTCGAATGCCTCTAGTTAAATATTCATTCCACACGAACATTGATTTATAAACACTTTGATCTGTTTTATTTCTATTTAAATTGTCTTGAAGGCTACGCATAACATTATATGAGTAGCTGAAAAAGAAATCTTTGGTGAGATCTACCGAGTTAAGAAGCTTTTGATATCTGCTTTAGAAGGAACAAAATGAATTAGTATGGGGGAAAATGTAAAAATGGTTAGTAATTAAAGGAATGAGTGAACACTTTCCATCCAGTCATTCAGATTCGAAGGCTGATAGAAGTCTTTCAAAAAAGAACATGGAAGTGCACCTTTTCTCGGTACTGCAATAAGCCAGTTTAGAGCGCACAACAGGATTTGGAATTATAACCATCATGCTCTTAGAAACGCTATATACTTTTGCCCCGAGCATGGACCCTATCTTCTTTCTCTCTGTTATCATCAGCATGTAGTATGGTTCTTTAAACTTTATGAATCCTAAGTTAAACCAAGAAGGACGAACAATAAAAACATTGACATGATAGCAAAAAAAAAGAAAGAAAATAACATAGGCTTGAAAGCTTACCGACTATTCCATAGCCAATAGATATTAACTTGAGTCCACCCATAGACCTGTTCCCCTGATGTATTCTTTTCAGAAGATCGAAGCACTCTTCTGTGGTATAGGTTGTATGATCTTCAAAAATGTTAAGCTCAGAAGGCTCCATTCTGTCAATTGAAAACAACTTCCACACTGTTCTCTTCCTACCTCTTCCCACTACGTAATAACGCTGTATTATAATCACATTGTGAACTCGGATTAATATTTTAATTTTCAACCATTTTACAAAAACCAGCAACATCAGAGGATATTCGGCTGTCAATTACAACACATTACATTCCACATGGAGGGTTGATTGTGTCGAGGGCTCAATAGGCCTCAGGGGAAGCTCTATAGTATACTTCGTTCGAGTTGAGGATTGTTAGGAGGGAGTCCCACATTGGCTAATTTAGGGAATGATCATGGGTTTATAAATAAGGAATACATCTCTATTGGTATGAGGCCTTTTGGGAAAAGTCCAAAGCAAACCTATGAGAGTTCATGCTCAAAGTAGACAATATCATACTATTGTGGAGAGTCATGAATCTTAACGGATGGTATATTCTCAAATCATTACCTATACTTGTATGCAAAAAATGGAAGGCAATTATATTTTTCAATGAACTAGAATTTTATTAGCCAGAAACTGGTAACAGATAGCAGGAGCACTATAGGGGAAGAAGCTGTTGGGTCCAAAACTTAAAAACTCGAGTTCATTTAACGTAAAGAAACAGAAAATAACTTTATAGGAATTTCTAGCATTGAATGAAGAATCTCGTCAGGCCGAGTCTCACATGAACTTGCACATATTTAATGTCATTATTGTCATATAAGTCTATAACAAAGACCACCAACCATTGATTCTAGCATTACTTTCATCCAAAAGTTGCTGTCTAAAAAGTACATAAAAGTCCGAGCCTAAATTTATTCTCAGGCAAGGTATGACATATTCTTAAACAAGAATTTGGTCCTTTACGATCTCCAGTTAAAATCATTCAACGAATACAGAAAGGAAATGACTCCTATGCTCAATTTAAGCATCAATAGAAGCCAATTCCATTTTTGTTTCATTCAATTGGCATACGGTTCGTTTGAACGATGATTGTTCAATAGAATCGCATACAAACTCACTCTCTAATTAGAAACAACTTTATCCTACAACGTCAAGAACAAATTAAGGTTTGAGGGAGAAATACTTTAAAAAAGGTAATTATCCTGCAAACACATACTAAACATCTTCGTAATTAAACTTCCGAATCCATTTTTCAACCAACGCAATTCGATAGGATGAAATTCGTGCTTCAAAAATACAATGCAGCATTCCAAAACGTCGATACACAAAAAAAAAATGTACACATGTGAATTAAATCAACACAACTATACGATTTCAAACAAGCCAGTGCAGCTTCGCAACAGGAAGAGAAAGAAGAGTAAGAAAATCATACCGCAAATGTCTGGTAGAGCCAGAATTTCTGAACGTCGAACATGCTGGAGTCCGACGATTCCATTAACAATTAAACCTATTTACAAATTGCTGGAGCTCGATCAACAACAATTACAAACAATGCTGCTCGATGCAAGGATATCGTCGATTAACGTAAAAAAAAGTCGAAAATCGCAAAATCCTTCCGTAGCTTCCCAGTAATACACAAAATCTCTAAACCTTCCCGCCACAAATGCATTTACAATGAGATTTGGAAGAAGGCGAGAAGGATTTGGAATCCAAATCTCTATTGTAAAACTAATTCCAGAGTTAAACGTTAATCGATTATAACCATAACCAAAAATAAATTAACAAACTAAAAACTCCAAAATTTAGAACCACAACTAAAAAACAAAAAAAACAACGAAAACAGAAAAAGGAAAGATGAACGATGGTCGCTCACCATTCCAACCGCGGGCAAACAAACTTTCTGATTATGATTCAGTTTTGTTTGTTTATATATTTTATTTATTTATTTATTTTATACCAAATAAAAATTCCTTTATTTTATTTCATTTTTATTTTCCTTAATTGAATGGGGTTAGGCCCGTCTTTATTTAAATTTCATTTTTTCGTCTTTATTTAAATTTCATTTTTTATTTTATTTTATTTTTAGTTTTTTTTAATAAATTAGTTAGGATTGTGAAATCCATGTACTCTATTTATAATTATTAGACAATAAATTATTATATGATTTAATTTTGTTACGTGGCTAAGTATAATTGGAGGATAATGTGAGACCAAGTTGCTTGGTCAACTGATTTTTTCTTTTTTATTTAATAAAGTTTTGTTTGGTCAATCTCTTAAATAATTTGATGTGTGTTGTGGTTCGTATTTATATTAAAATTTTAATTTTGATAGCGATAGTTTTATTTTATTTTATTTTTTTTCGTTTTTAAATTTGCTTACTAACCACTGTTTTTATGATAAATAATATATGTTTTTAAAAATTTATTAAACATAAAATTAAATTTTTAGACATTGAATATGTATTTTTTTTTAATTTATCTTATCAAAATTATAATTTTAATACACTAAATTTTGAATTTTTTTAATTCGTTGTTGTGACGTAATTTTACTTTGAAATTGAATATAAAAAAGATTAAATTTATATTGAGTGGATAAATTATTATTATTATTTTTTTACAAATTTAAAATTTTATTAAGCATAAAATTAATTTTCAGACGGTAATTTTTTTTAAAAAAAAATTTGTAATATAAATTTATTGTTCTCATTTTAAAATATATTGTTAAATAAATTTTAAAAAACTATTTTCAAATTTAAGCATAATTTTTTTTTGATACATAGTATAAAAATGTAGAATAAATAAATAATCATATATATATATATATATATATATATATATATATATATAATTTGAATTAGTATATATTTTATAAATAATCATATATATATATATATATATATAATTTGAATTAGTATATATTTTATTTCCAAATAATAAGGAGGAGTTACTTTAAATATATTAATATATATCCTATTAAATATACTTGTTGAGTACTCTATTAAACTTAATTTTTTAAATAAATAATAAACTATATATAATATTAGACAACTCACACTCAACCAGTTATTTTATTTTTTTGATTTTATTTGGATTATTTAGTAAAAAAAATTATAATAATTTATTTGTATATAAGATATGAGAGTTGACGACTATACATTATATTATAAAATTGATTTTTTAATAATAATTTATAATAATTTAAATGAACAGCTTGCTATGACAATAATTTGATAGAGAAAGTGGGTTAAAAAATTAGGGAGAAATATAACTTATTTTCTTTTTCATAATTTTCAATATTTTAAATAAAAACAATTAACATCTTTTATTATTAATCACCCTATTTGACATTAAAAGATATAGGTAGAAATTAATTATAACCAAATAAATAATTTCTTTTCAAAGTTTGTATGTATTTCACCGTTTAAATATTAATATATATATATATATATATATATATATTTATTTATTTATATTTTGTTGTTGATTAAACCGTAATATTTTAAGTTTTTTTTTTTTTAATTTTTTTATTCCCACACAAATTCAAACATGGTTTAATATATATATNTTTTTTTTTTTTTTTTTTTTTTTTTTTTTTTTTTTTTTTTTTTTTTTTTTTTTTTTTTTTAAATATGTATTTAATATTTCAACTAAATTTTAAATAAAAAAAAATGAATATATCTAGGTAAACAAGAAATGCAGTTGTAGTGTAGGCATGTCACAGCTGATTATAGCTCACTTTTATCAAACAAAAAAACAAAAAACATAGAGATTATATAGCTCATCAGACAAAAACTTCATACAAAAAACTCAATCACATAACAAACTTAATCAAAATTTCAGAAAAAAAAAATCAAAACTTCCAAACACTCTTAGAACGAAAATTGTACAGGAACAAGTGTGGTGTAATAAATTGTGAGAGTCCTACATTGGTTGGGGAGGAGAACGAAACACTCTTTACAAGGGTGTAGAAACCTTCTCCTGGCAGACGCGTTTTAAAGCTTTGAGGGAAAGTCCAAAGAGGACAATATCTGTTAGCGGTCGACATAGACCGTTACATAAAGAGATAAAAGGGTAAAACAAAGTTAACGAACTGATCTTCAGTCGGCTGCATATGAAAAATACCTTATTTTTTGTCACAGATTTATATATAACTGTTGTCAATAATTCACAAATAGGGAGTTGAAGAAGAGATTATATCTGCAATTGTTAATTTGGAGAAATATTTACAATGTGAAAACTATGAGAATTAAGAACCTGGATTTTATTGTGTGGCTTCCAGATACATAGACAGTTAGCGCTTCATATACTCTTATTCTTCTTCTACTTCCACCTTTCTTTTTGCGTCTTTTTAGTGGGGAGAGGTCTGGTCTACACTCGGATCATTCACTGCTACTCCCTCCCAGGTGACCTGAAGATTGAACTCCAACAAAAATTTCTGCATAATAGCAACTATTCATCTCTCCCTCCTCCCTCTCTCTTTCTGCAGACCATCTTACCGTCGTTTTTTACTGCCTTGTCGAGCTGACTGATGATGTTATGTTTTCACTTTTGGCTACAGAAATTACATCCTTCGGATGTAATTAATCAGATGAAAGATATCAATGTTGATTAGTGACTTTGAGTAAGCTTTTCACCAGAAGAGTATTCCACCATGACTGACCCAGTCAACAAAGTGTTCGGAGTATTTCGTGATGATATCGTCGTGACTAAGGTCAGTTCCACACCGTTGTTTCACCTAAAGAACACCACAAATGAACTGATTTGTAAGATGCTTTTTTATTCAGTTGTTTGCAGGAAGAAGAAAGGGCTAAGTTAATAAGGTTGTTCTAAATCTGAACTGCACAATTGATCAAGTATCCTGAATTGTTCATAGTAACTTTCTATCTTATGAGTGATGCAGTGATTGCAGTGAGATCTTGTCTTATTTCCTAGTGTTTGATTGGAGCAAATTGTATTGAATCCCATGGAATTGGTTTCCATCCTCTAACAAAAGCATACAGACCCAATATGTCAAGAGCCAAATGGGTGAGATTAAATATAAACAACTGACCTTTGAGCTTGATCCAGACTCACTTGCAGATGACATAAAGTCAATCTTCATCTCACTTGCAACATTTTCCGATGAAAGACTGGTGACAGACCTATCAATCATGTATAATAATTAGTAAACAGATTCCTGCTTAAAGGTCGATTATAGTTCTTAGACAGACTATTCATTGATACTTCTTTTAAGGTTTCAGTTCGCACATCATGGAATCCGAAATAGAATTGTTCCAAGGAAAATCAAGCATTCAAATGTGAATCGATGGCAGGAAGCAGCAAAAAAGTCGTAATGACAGTGAGAATTGAGAGGCGAGCAAAAGCAATAATAATGCTTTTCATATCTTAGAACAGAATGCACAAAAAAATAGAAATACCTTTCACATAACTCATCTTCACAAGAATTCCCTGATGAAGAAATCCAGTCCATATCCAGAAAATTTGACCAGCTGCCTGAATCTCTACGTTCATCGTGACAAATATGATCAACTTCAAGCATTTGATCATCCTGCACGTTTTCATGAATATGTGTACGGCACATAGAGGGAGTATACCTATGACAATGACCAAAATATTTCAAGCGTCATCATTTGGTGAAACATGACAATACATAAATTTGTAGATACTTGTTTATTAGTCAAGTCGAGAGAACAGTCTATTGCACAATGCACAAGAAAAGAGTTGAAATCTTAAAAACTTGGAGAAATTTTAGGATAATTACATTTTGTTATCACATAACAAATCCTATAATGTAACAAGAAAAAGTATAGGAAATTTGATGTTCCATACCTGCAAAGAGATATATCAGATTCGCAAGTTGAGACCTCTGGTGCAGGGTCTGAGAAGCCTGTATTACATTTTTCGTTCAAATGAGGAAAGCCCCTGCTGCTTCCGTCATGGACAAGATCAGACTCACTCTGACCAAGTATATTGCCATCTGATAGTGATCTTTTAAAAGACGTCCTTCAGAAGGGTGAAAATTTCCATTTAAAATACTAATTACCATTCAAACCAAGAATAACAAAAGATAGCATAGAGTGCGTAATGTTATTTCTCATGTTTCCTTCTATGCTACACTCAATATGCAATCTGCAGAATGTCGGTTAAATTCATAGAGCATAAAGATGTACCTGACATTATCATCAATAAGATCAGGAAAGCGCTTCCCAAGATCATAATGTTGGTCGGAGTCTAATTCCCACAATGCTGGCTTTCCCGGCTGTGGTTGATAGTAACCTAAGAACCTGACCAAATACCACGTCAAATAGTCCGTTATTTATTCCCAGTTCAAAATTTATACAACTTGCGGATACTATGGATCTGACTTACACGTTAATGGCACGTTGCTTTTCAGCATCTAGATATGCATTGCTGCAATAACGTTGTAGTGTTCTGAAAAACTCCTGAGACTGCGTTGCAGCTTTCCACTGGCCTCTCCTCTGGGAAAATATCTGTGGGATGTGAATAAAAAATTATATATAGATGACAGGCAGCTCAGAGTGGCAGGTAAGCATGAAAAGCACAGGACATGCCTAAGGCCATTCAGTAGGGACTTCACAACCAAAAAATATTATTCGACTCCAAAACCGTAAACTGTCGCAATAGCCTGTCACAATAGCCTTTTTCTTGACAGCGGATTTGGCGATTGTGCGGCACTCACTCTCAGCACTGAGTGAATCAAGCCAACTTCGGATCACATTGCCTACGGCCGAACAACGTATGCTCAAGCCTCTGGTCCCCAATTTGACAAAAAGGTTTTAGAAAACGGGGCAGAGAGATTTTGGAAAGAGAGTTTGAAAGCAAGATTGAGCGAGAGATTGAAAACGGTGATATATAGCATGCAAGCAAAAGGCAATAACAATAGGTTACACAATATATAACTTTTCGGGTAGGGAGTATCAATGCTGCGACAAACAAATGTGGGGTAAAAATCCTTAGTATTAGGGAACCACATGATAAAACCATAAGTATTAAAACTCTACATGAGGGGGTCGATAGTTGATTAAATCAGTTTAGTTGTTTGTATCAAGCCTATTATTACCCAGCAAAACGACTTTGACTTGACTAAGAAAACTCAAATCTAACTAAATAGTTGAACTATACAACTTGTTAAAGAAGCATAATTGATGCGTGACTAAGATTTTTCATGCTAGTCAAAATATTATAGAAGCCTGTATGATCCATATGGAAGTACCTTATTATGTGCGGCAGAGCCACCATACTGTAATGCAAGGGTGTCACCCATGTTCTCATAAGCCCGCATCAAATCCTCCGCCAAAGGGTTGTCCAGATCAATATTTGGGGAATCAGTTAACCCTAAAGTATGTAATTGACGTCCTAAAGCAACTAGCCCATAGGCATATTGGGCAACATTTGTCCGGTCTAAACAGTCTATACAATTGGTCCTTAGGACACCGTTTTGAAACATTGCAATTGGATGATTTTCAAGTATACCACTACCATACGCCCTACTAACATCTTTTTCTGAATTTTCCCCATTTTCTTCTTCTGTTGATAGATTCTCCCCGGAAGAATCAATACCCTGATTTTTCCTGATGCATTGAAACATAGGCAATGTTGGTCAGACATATCATGCAAAAGGGGTAACCTGGAACAATCCTTACATCCAGATAAGCAAGTATGAGGGAATAAGTTTCATGCAACCAATAAACCACTATCTGTAAGACTTACTGAAGGTTGGTCCAGCTTACTAACTCCTCTGAACCTAAATTTGAATCTATTTGACAGTAGAATATGCCAGTTAAGTTCAATGCATATGTAGCAACCCTTCCAAGCAGCATCAAAACATTGGAAGCTTTGCTGCAGAAACAGTTCTCATAAAAATTATAATCACGTATAAATAATCAGTTTCAATAGAAAAACGTTACTGCCAACCACAGAATGGCTATAATACCTTTTCGCATGCTTGTTCAAATCCCAATGGAGGAATCTTAGGCGGTTCTCTGCAGATAAACTCTTATTTATATACTTTATAGCATTTGAAAACTCAGCACGTAGGATGCTTTCTCGCGGCTTCTTCTCGCGCGTCTATTTCACAAATGATTTTACATATAGTAGAAAGAGAATGGATTAAAACAGAAGACAAAAGATTGAATAACATAGGTCACAGAAACATAAACAACGAACGCAACAGCTTAGAGCATAGAACTAAAAACAAAATTATTAACAAGGAAATACCTTAATCAAATTCAATATAATTATTGGGTTTCCATATCTCAAAACAAGATTCTCAAAATGTAGTCTTGTAGCTTCGTAATTCTGGTCCTTCTTTGACACTGGAAGGAAAAAAAGATTGCAGCAACATATTAGAGAAATTACCAATAAAAAAATACAACATAAACAGGCAATAATCATACATATGATATCGGGCCTAATATTCAGCCGTGAGGTCTCCTGAGACCAAAAGAGAGGGATCGATCCCCGGTTTTGCACCACTGAACTTATTTGAGTTGGTCGCCCATCAGAAGCATCTTCTTCGAAAACAATTTGTTCTGTTTCGACATCATTAGCTACTCTTCCCTTCTCGTTAACACCTCTTTTTAGAAATCTTCACAAAATAACAGAACAATAAAATATAAGATGGCTTGCAGGAAAATGGATAATCCGCAGTTCATTTAGACATAATTCCGTAATTATAGCTAAAAAAACAATTGGATATAAAGGAAAGAATCAGCATATATTTAATAATAGGATCTATGTGATCAAGATAGTAGATGCATCTGCGTGAGTGGGCATGCACAACACAAAGCATTGTAGTCAGATTCAGATCAAAAGTCAAATATGAACTTAATCTTATTGCAAGTGTCCGCGAAGGCAATAGTACATACCGTGTACCAGCATAATGACGTGATCGTCTAGCAATGAGTGTCAACTTGAAATCTCTGCCTGAAAGAGAAAGATCAACCTGGACAAACAAAGCACAAAGTATTTATTGTCTGAAAAACCCTGATACTGCACCGAAATGCAGTAAAACCTGCACTAGAGCTGGATTGAAAATGTAATATTGACTTAACAAAAAGCCATGGCGAGAAAAAGAACAATGCAACAAAAGTAACAAACATAGAAAATGCAGCCAGAGTAATAGATGAATGCAATCATGAACTCAAATATGAAAAAGCAAAAGCACTTCAATTCCTGATGTCAACAAAAAGGGCTGAAATCAAAAACAATTTACTTATGTAAAGTATCTATTGATGTGCAACAGCCAATATCTATAAATCATAAAACCATACCTGTTTAAAGAAACCATACACTAACGCAACAGTCCAGATGGTATTCTTGAGAATATTCCGGATTCCACGAGTTAAAAACTCGTTCCAGACAAACATTGTATCATAAAGTACATGCCCTGTCTTATTATCACACATGTTCTTTTGAAGGCTACGCATGACATTGTATGAGTAGCTGAAAAAGAAGTCTTTCCTAAGATCCACTGTGCGTAAGAGCTTCTTGTATCTAAATCAATAAGGAGACAACAAGAAA
Source organism: Cucurbita pepo subsp. pepo (assembly GCF_002806865.2). NCBI lineage: Eukaryota > Viridiplantae > Streptophyta > Magnoliopsida > Cucurbitales > Cucurbitaceae > Cucurbita > Cucurbita pepo. The sequence goes on along the minus strand of NC_036654.1, from coordinate 3,233,721 downwards.
CATATTAGCATCAAATTAAAAAAACAAATAATTAAGTGAAAGACAAAAATTTATTCAAATGCTAAACCACAAAAGTAAAGGGAAGGCAAGTAAGTAACTTTCCCCTCTAAATTCATACTACCTTGCGTTATTCGACACGTATTACAAACATCACATCCTGGTACACTTGACAGGTAACAAAGAGGTACTACATTATTTATATGAAACTTCTAAAAGGAAGGATACATATAGAGCTATATTCATATTTCTAACTTAAAATACGAAAGATCTCATATAAAAAAAGATGGGAAAGGAATGAGAACCAAGAGAAATATGGCATCATTTGTACACGAACTTGAATCAATAACTTTACACCAAAGGGTGTATTAACAAAATAGACTACAAATATATTACCACCTCCATGGTGTTGAACTCAACTACTCCTAACAAATAACAAATAAAAGAATTATTTCCAAGAGTTCAATTGTCAATGTCATCAGAGTAAGATAGGACAACAAAAATCTAAATGTCAGTACATATGGACACTATTTCTGAAAGCTACCCCTTAGGTTTCCTCTAAGAACCAAGGACATTACATTTACATGAAAAATGGACTAAAGACCTGTTTTCATCCTTAGAAATAGCCAAATTGGACCGGGCAGTAGAATTTGGAATTGGAATCATTTCGCTCTTCGAAATTGCATAAATTGGATGGCCGCAAATAGTTCCAATCTTTCTTCGCTTTGTTATCAATAACATGTAATGCGGTCCTAAAAACTTGATGATACCTGTAACGGTTGAAACCATAAGTTCTGAAGAAAGAAGAGCGAAAAATGTGCATATATGAACACATGGCGATAACATACCAACAATTCCATAACAGGTGGTCACAAATTTAAGCCCACCCGTCAGTTTGTTTCCTTCATGTATCCGCTTCAGCAGGTCAAAACACTCATTATCTGTGTATGCGGTAGAATCTTCAAGAATATTTAGATCGCTAGGCTCCAGTCTGCTGATCTTTAACACTCTCCAGAACGTTCGGTTCTTGTCTCTTCCAATCATGTAAAAATTCTGGTCCACCAAGAAGGCATATGATTATGGCAGGCATTTTGTAAAATATGATTACAGCGTAAACAAAAGAAATCAGCAGCGATATATCGAAACAACCCATTTAGAGAAACTAGGTAAGAATCCAATCAGAGACTCCTGCTACCTCAAAAATTTTCAAAAGGAACCAATGCATACAAGAAAAACTTTGAGCAGGTCTATGTAAGTTCAGATAGGGCGAAATCCAGTTCATATTGAAGATAACACATCTTCTGAACATAAGGATTTCCTCCTCTACGCAGATCCTCAGACTCCAAAATCGCACAAATCGAGCTCAAGGAGGCCACGGATCAATTTTGAAATACCCATGAGGAGAATTAAACGGAAATCGCCGAAGTCGACCCGACAAATCAAGAGTAGAAATCAAAATCATACTCAATCATAAACAAGTTGAATAACTGATTCAGAACTTCAAAAACTTACGGAAATGACCACAAAGATCCTGCAGAATCAGATTACAGATAAAGGAAACGCGTTTTGAATTTTCAAGTAAGAGATATTTACCGAACGCGTCTCATAGAGCCTGAATTTCTGCAAGCAGAGAGAATTGGGATCGAGTTTATCATGAATCAAGCTTTGTTGCTCAGTCTCCGCACCCATAGTTTCGATCTCCGAGCCTCAAGGCCCGGCCTCACCACCAAAAACCAAACTCCCAACCACGCAAAACTCAAAAACAAACTTCCCTCGCTGCACAAAAATCCTCAACAAAACCTCAATCAGTAAAGCACTCAACACACATCTACCCTCACAAGACGAAGACAAAACAAAAAAATGCTCAAGAACAGCAACTCCACAGAATCAGACCACCAAAACGATAACAGAACAGAATTCAACAGAATAAGTGGAGGAAGAGGAGAAATGACACAACACAACAAGTAGAAGAAATCAAACCGCTAATGAAAAGACAAAGATGAACAGCTTTTTTGAAGAAATAGAGATGAAAACAAGCAGATCGTACTCGAAGGATGAAGAACAACAAGGGAGGCTGCAGCAGAACAATGGCAGAAAACAGCTTCGAAGACTGTATCCACACAAATTAAGGTAATAATATTAATTGATAAAACAGAGAAAATAAAATAAAATAAAATTCCGGGCTTTTTTTTTTCTTTTTCTTTTTCTTCCTTTTATTTAAATAAAAAAAATTAAATGGTAAAATGGTAATTAATCCGCCGTTATACTAATTATAGGCCGCCCAATCATTGTGTTCTTTCTGGAAACACTTCCATTGGTGGGTAACTCAATTACCGAACCGACCGAGTCACCGAGTCAACTCAACCGCTTCCAATTTTAACCGACCGACTTAACACGGCTCGAGATGATTTTGGGGTTCACGTTTTAAAGCAAGGTTTTTTATTATTATTATTATTTCTTTTTAATTTTTTATTACTCCGTTTGTTAGGGCTATTTTGTCTTTTCACTTTATTGCAATTATTTATAATTTCCCACCCTTGCGTGGAACAATGTCCTCATAATTCACTTAAAAAAAATTAAATTAAAATCTTTTTTTAAAAATGAAAAATAAAAATAAGTCAATAATTTAACAATTAATAAAAGAAAAAAATAATAAGCGAATATGCCTATGTGCCTTCCGTTGCCTACCTTCCTTGCTTCTAGTCTTCCCATTAGCTAATATAAAAGGTAATAAAAAATATTATTATTATTATTATTATCTCGTAAAATAAAACTCTTCGAGAATATAACGTTCAAATATACGAGCCTATTTTCAAAATTTTGAATTTTCAAATGACAGATAAAGGCTACTTGCATTTTTTAAAATTAATAGGTTTATCTCGTGCAACTGACATAAACATTAATTAATAGGTCAGATGTTCAAGCTGTTTCAATATAGACTTACTAAATAATTATAAACTCATAATTTACTATTTGACCCAGTTTGGCCCAGTGTTACGTAACTAATTATTGATTACATGGTATTTAATGAATTAATGATGCTCTAATCATGCAATTTACTGATATAATGCATATAGGGTAAAATTGTCATTATAATTTATAATATATTTATTAAATTTTACCGTAGCAGAACGGTACCTCTTCTAGTAGAATGTGATTTAGGGATGAACTAATTGGGACCACATTCGAATGAGAGCGTTCCTATGATAAGTTGGCTAGAAGAGACTTAAAAGAATTGAAAATTACTGTTCGGTAACGTGACTAGTTTGACAAGGGAATGTCGAGGCTATCGGGTACCAATATAAATTTTGGGCGTGAAACGTTTTTCCAGATTTTTAACGTTATAAATATTATTAAAAAATAAAATAAAAAAACTAAATCAGAAACTGTTGAGCATGTAACACTCGAGTAAACGAGACGTGCATGAATAACCGGAACTACATTTGAATGAGAGCGATCGTATGATAAGTTGGCTAGAAAAGACTTAAAAGAATTGAAAATTATTGTTCGGTGACGTGACTAGTTTGACAAGTCGGGGCTAACCGGTACCAATATAAATTTTGGGCTGGAACGTTTTTTTCATATTTTTAACGCTATAAATATTATTAAAAAATATTATTATTTGGAGGGGCATAAACGATATTCTTTGCTTGCACAACCATCAAACATGATGCTAAATCGAATTTGAGAGGAAGCAAAGCTGGCCAAGAAATTGAATTTTATTATTATTTTTAATATTATTATTTATGTCAAAGCTTATTATAATAATGTTGGTGGATTTATTTATTATGTGGAAAATGATTTGAGTTTTAATTAAATAATATGGAGGTAAGATGTTGACCGTATGATCTACATCGTACGGCAAGGGGAAATTGACATTTTCAAACGTGGCCAGATCTCCGGCGTTGCTGGAGACAGCTGGCGGTTGATGTGGCCAATACGTGGAGGTTTTAATTTCCACAACGTGAAAATGTGCAAGCCACAACTAATTTTTGTCTTTCTTCCTCGGCCGACATGAGACCACGTGTCCTATCTGTGATGGGTTGAGAAACAAATCATTTTCTCAGGTTCCCACTTGGAGATAATAGATATACCAGCATTTATGTGCCACGTGACCTGTCCAAGCTGACTGCAAGTAGATATTGTCTTTTTAGCCCTATTTCGGCTGGTGACTGGCTCTGGTACCATTTGTAACGAGTCAAAACAGACAATGTCTACCAGCGGTGGGTTTTAACTGATATACTCACTCTTTTTTCCCTTTCTCTTTTCAGGTACCAGTCGAGGTGGGGAGGTGCTCAAGAGTTCACTGTCACAAAGGGGTGTCAACACAGGGCGTTGGTTAGTTGTATTCTTTTAGAGTTGATGTTATGTTCTTTTGTGTCTCGGGCCATTTTTTTCTTTAGCAAATAACTTGGAAATTTTTTACGCTGTCGCACGAAATTTTACCATATTTTATACATTTTCAACGTTTTACTTAATTTTGTTTGTGTTTGGTTTTGTAATTTTGTCATAGTCCAATTTCTCGAAGTCTCGTAAATTGATTCGTAACAAGGAAGTTGGACGTTTTTGTTGAAACAGGAGGAAGGTGGGTATTTATTATAAATGAAAATTGATTTTTTTAAAATTAATTTTAATATTTTTGTATTTTTTTTTTAAATATAAGAAATAAATTTATAAAAATCAGGTGACTGTGGGTGAGCAACTCTTTGGTAGGTACAAAGGTGACCCTAACAAAACCCATTAATTTTGAATAATTAAAAATGGTTGTCGAGCAATAATTGGAAAGTCGGGACTTAAAATTNAAAAAAAAAAAAAAAAAAAAAAAAAAAAAAAAAAAAAAAAAAAAAAAAAAAAAAAGTCAAAGAAGGCTTTTTGAGTGATTCGAAATTCCAATATATCTTGACTTGGAAATTCACATGTAAGTGTTATAAATTTGGGCTTCCCTAAATTGGAAATAAATAAATAAAATTAATTTATTTTATATTTTATTTTTATTATTTGTATTAAAATAGCCTTTTTAGGTCACTTTACGTGATTCCTCCTCATCATATTCCAAGTGCAAATCCAAGTCACACTTTTTAAAAAAAAATTATTCGAATTTAAAAGATTTCTTTAAATTAAAAAAAAATTAAATTACAAATTTAGTCTTTAATCATCTAATTTTATATTTAACACGTTCATAAATTTTAAAATTATTTAATAATTTTTTACTATTTTTATGTTTTTTTTTAATTAAACGAGTTTATTATTCTTTTTGTCGGATAAAATTTAAATAGAAAAAATATATATTTTATTTATGTATTTTTTTTTTTTCTTTGTAAATATTATAATCCAAAATTATATTAAGTCAACAGTATAAGTATTAGGTGAAGTTTTATAAAAATATGTATAATTTTTAGTTTTTTATTTATTTATTTGAATATGCATATTAAAAATTTGGAAGTCATCCTCAATTTATGGAAAAAGTGCTTTTGATTTGGATATTTAAAAAAAAAAAAAATGGTTAAGCTTGAATTTATTCAATGTTTATTTATTTTTAATTTTTAAAAATATCTCATTATTTTATTATATGAGTCGTCCATGTTAGTGTATACGGCGTATTGGGTTTGATTGGATTGAATCGAATTGGATAGGTTGGTGACCCGAACAACTCGAATATAGCTCCCAACCCAACCCAATCATCTATTTTTGAGTTGGGCTGAGTTGAGCGGTGGAATTGTTATATTTATTTATCCACTATATATGTTATATTAATAATTAAAATCTGATGAAATTTAAATATTAAACATTTACAAGTCACTAACATTAGTTACAAAAGTCAAAATGATATTGTACAGTAAGGTAGAGTTGGATTGTAACTTTATTTTCGACTTAGGTAGATTGACTTGACCAAAAAAGTGCCAACCCGCGAACCCAACTTAACCCAACTCAACCTTTCTGATTTGGGTTAGATAATTCGGGTGGATCGAATTCTTCATTCTCGGGTTGCTCGGGTTAAGCTAAATAAAAATAATAAAAAAAAATGGGTTACCTAATAAGATGACACACAAACCAATACTTAAAATAGGGGATTTGAGATTGAAAGGGTTGGGGAAAGTGGGATCTCCCACTTGCAGCTTTTACTTCTTTAAATCATAATTTAAATAAATAAATAAATAAATAAATAAATAAATATATATATATATATATATAAAGATAGAGAGAGTTTTATTTGTTTATTTATTTGAGTGACTTTGAGCCTAAGTTAAAAAAATGGAATATGTACAATTATTTTATGAAATATTCTATTTTATTATATGCTTTTAAAAAAAATATTTGATGCCTTCACTTTGAAGATATACATTATATTGTTATATTCTTGGTTTTAGATTCTTTATCTTTTTAGAAAATGACTGGAAAAAAAAATGTTATAGAGCTTGCCTTGACGTTTAATATAACTTTGATTGCTTAATTTATTAACCGAAATAATAATTTATATGATTAAGAAAGTCTTCGTTGTTGTAATCAAGATAATAAACGTGTAGGTGTGGTCTTATCGTATTTTTATATATTATTATTAGAGGTGTACACGAGTTGGGTTGGAAAAATCTTTTAGACTTATTCAAATTTTCGGGATGGTTAAGTTGGTGACTTGAGGAACTCGATTAGAGTTCACAACTCAATCCAACCTGTTAAGGATATTTAGTAATAAATTATAGTTTACCCATATATATTATATTTGATATTTTATTATAAAACAAATATCTAATATTTGTCTTCAGGTATCTTTCCGTTTATTGTTATTTCCATTTATTACTATTTCCAAATCATTGTAATTTATTTGATTATAAATAAGATAACTTTCATAACTTTCACGTCATTTAGGTGTGGTGGATTAATCAAATATTCACCCAACCGTCTATTTTCAGAATGAGTTAGGTTGGGTTGGGTTGTCGGGTTATTCTTTTATTATTTTTTTTTTAAATCAATACATGTTATATTAATTTTTTAAAAGTAAAGTAGGGTTGGACCCTATTTTTTAGTGGGTTGAGTTGAGACAAAAAATGTCAACCTATAAATCAAACTGAATTTTTTATTTTTTGAAAATCAAACCCAACCCAAATCGAAATATATATATATATATATATATATATATATATATATATATATATATATATATTATATTTATCTAATCCAACTCAATCTTTATGGTTTTAGTTGGGTAGTCGAGTCGAGTCATATGAACACCCTTAATTCATTTAAACACGTAGCCAAAATTGAACATAGTTCGATGTGCCCTCTATGAAGCTTAAATATGGTATCAATCTAAGCACGGTTTAGAGGATAAGGTCTCCCACCGACAAAATTAAACGATGAATTTTACTTTTATTTAAAAAAAAAATCATAAAAATATTGTAGATAATGGAAAAATTAATGGGAGTTAGATGTTGATGAACATGAGACGACAAGTTAATGTGATTCACATGTGATTGTAATTGAAGAGGAAACAGAAAACTCAGTAGAGAATCAATATTAATCAGTTTATTAAAAAAAATAAAATAAAGTTTTTCATATGAAGATCCCTTCATTTCTGACAATAATTTTGAAAAGGAAATAATAATAATAATAATAATAATTAATTTTCATTATGATTTAAAATCTCAAAATTGCAAATATTTTTCATGATCTAATAACACAATATATATATTTTTGGCCTCTAAATTATGAATTTTTTCATGATAATATCCCTAAATTTTTTTTTTTAAAAAAAATATCCATAAATACATTTGTTTCAATAATATTCATAAATTAAAAATTTAAAAAAAAAAATCTCGGACCTTTAAAAACATTTTGAAAATATATCCTAACTATTAAGTTTGACCTGTAGAGTTGAAATATTGACTTTATATGATATCTATAATTGATGTTTTATCTATTGAACTATATTCCGATAGTAAATTTCAGATACTAATGTTTATAAAACGAAACTAATTAAACGTTTAATTTAGAACGAGTTTCTTAGTTATTTTGAAACTTTATTTAGTGATAGGTACAGATGGAGTTCAAGCTTGTGATGATCCACATTGAAAGAATTGTTTGAGGTTGGAAGGGTTAATGAATTGGGCATCTCCATTCCATATCAGCTTTGCAAACTGCTCATAAGCTCTTTCATTGGGATGGTAAGAGTCGAAGAACAGATATTCATTGGGATTTTCACATAACTCAAATTCTCTTTGTCCTCTCATTCCTCCACAGCTATATATTCCTCTCAATTCTCCACTTCCACAGCATGCTCTTCTTCCATCCTTCAAACCTTCATCCAAATACGTCACAACATCATCGTTAGTAGGTATGATTCTCTTTAGACTTTTCTTTCGGACTTACCTTCAAGATTTTTAAAACGTGTATGCTAGGGAGATGCTTCGTTCCTATCTCCAACCGATGTGGGATCTCACAATCCACCATCCTTGAGAATCCAGCGTTCTCGCTGACAATCCACTCTCCTTGGGAGCCCAGCGTTCTCACTGACATACCGTCAAATGTCTAGCTCTGATACCATTTGTATAAGCACAAACTCATTTAGGCTTTTCTTTCGGGCTTCACCTCAAGATTTTTAAAACACGTCTTCTAGGGAAAGGTTTACAAGAATGCTTCATTTCAAGATTTTTAAACGCGTTTGCTAGGGAGAGGTTTACACCTCTTTCTAAATAATGCTTCATTCTTCTCTCCGACCGATGTGGGATCTCACAATCCACCCTCTTTGGAAACCCAGAGTTCTTGCTGACACACCGTCCAATGTCTGGCTCTGATACCAATTGTAACAGCACAAACCCACTTGAGCTTTCCTTTCAGGCTTCACCTCAAGATTTTTAAAACGGGTCTTGTAGGGAGAGGTTTACACACCTTTAAAAATGCTTCATTCCAAAAAAATTTAAACGCGTATGCTGAAGAGAAGCTTACACATAAAGAATGTTTCATTCCTCTCTCCAACCGATGTGGGATTTCACAATCCACTCCTCTTGGGAGCCCAACAAGCACTAACATAGAGTCTAATATCTAGCTTTCATACAATTTGTAACAGCACAAACCCATCGTTAGCAGATATTATCTGCTTTGGCCGTTATGTATCGTCGTCGCCTCACGGTTTTAAAATGCGTTTACTAGAGAGAGATTTCCACACTCGAATGCTTCGTTCCTTTCTCCAACCATCCAACCAACGTGGGATCTTACAAACCCTAATCTAATCCTCAATAATTCATAACTCAAAATGTTTAATCTTTACCCATAAAGATAGTACCTATGTTTAATGTTGTCTAACTTAAACATTGACTCAAAAGATTCTAACTCCATATATAAGATCTAGATGTAGAGTAAGATTATAATCTTTTTTCAGAGACAAATCTTAATAGAGAAAATTTAAGAAACATGGAAAGATTAATGGAAGAGGAAAAGAGTTGGTTACCATATTTTGAAGGGTTGTCGATTCTGGTTTGAAGCATATTGTAGGTATCAGCAAGGGTGTATTTGAATCCTTGGAGATCGTGGGCAAGCTTCTGAAGAGCAGCAGGAAGCAGTTTGTTGTGAAGCCTTGCAAGCGCTGAAGCTTCATCCCAACAGCTTCCATGGCCGCCCACTTTCATCAATCTCGTGTGCGGCATACAACCTAAAGGAGGCACTGCCAGAAATGCAAATTTCCTTCCTCCTTTCTTGTATATTTCCTATCTCATCAAACAATTACATTACTGAAATCAAACCATTTCCAAAAACCTTCTGAAGTAATTTCAGATTCAAATCGGCAAGGTTCTGAAATTTTCAATTTGGTGTTTATGATTTAATTCGACAAGTTTTCTTTCTACGATTTGGTTAAATTTCAGGACTAGTTTTCAATTGTGTTCTACTCCATCGGAAGATCAACTAGTTTTTTTTTTTTTTTAATCATTTGGCTCTAGTTTCAATGTCAACTAGTCATTAAAAGTTGAATCGATATTGTAAGAAAACTGATCCAAATTCTAAGAACAGAAAATAACATCAATAATTGATCATACAATTCCTATGGAACGTAGTTTGACGGGATAAGTTTGGATTCAGTTGAAACAAATGAAATTATCTAAACTAAATTTAAATTTAAATAGCAATAAGAACGGAATTGAAACTTGAGATTAGATGGAATTGAGGAGGGAAAATAATCAGAGTCGAACTTACTTGGAGGACGGATGTTACGTTCCCGATCACCATGTTCACGTACTCGATTTCAGTGTACTTTTCAAGAACAGGAGAACCTTCAAAAGCGACGATGTAATCGTTTCCTCCGATACTGAACATATAAACAGAGTCCGAGAGCAAGCTACTGGCTCTGGCATCACCGAGCTTCTTCCTCAACGACCTCTCCACCTTCTTGAAATACCTAAGTTGAGTTTCAATGTTTATAGCCTGAAATTCAAATCGATGCAGTCAATTTCCGGAAAATGCATTGAAATCCGCAGAGAAAAAGAAAAACGCGAAGAGGAAAGTCGATGCGGTTTGATCGATCGACTGATATTGATTCGTACGAATCCTTGGTGAGTTTCGACTAAAGCGCCGCCTCCACCGGATGCAAAATTGACGCCATGGATGTAGAGATTGTTGTGAGGATCTAAATACGCTGGAATCAGAGGCAGATTGGCGTACTCCGCTGAAAAAAAAGAATCCTGTAAGAACGAAAACGAAACGAGTCAGAGTTTTAGTTCAGTTTCTGTTTTGAGATTTACCGATGAAGTCTGGTATGAGACGGCCATCGGAGAATCTTCCGGTCGGAGAGTTGAAGAAAGTTTCGCCATAGGGCGTGAAATTGGCGCGGAAATCCTCGGTAGTGTTGATGAAGTTGTTGTTTCCAGGATCGAGAAGGGAATCGCCGAAGACGAAGAAGGCGACGCCATTGTTCGATGAAGGAATGTCGCCGATTTGAGATCCATGTGAGGTGAAGAGAATCGTGAAGAAGATTTTGAAAAAGAAATGGACGTTTGAAATCTTCATCTCTTCTGACATTAATCAACGGAGAGGTATTATTCTTTTCGTGTTCTTGTAACGATATAATAGAACAGAGTGAACTCGAACATTATTATTATGATATTCTGATTGAATTTAAAATAAAATAATTGTTTTTAAAAAAATATTTTTTATATTTTTATATTCTAATGACCGAATATTATTGACTCATTTTATGGATTATAGTAGTGGAAAATTATTATTTGAAGAAGTCATTGCAATGAGGTTGATTGTTTTGTACTATATGAGAAAATAATAATAATAATATTTTGTTTTCTTGTTTCCTACGTAATGATTTTAAGGATCATAAATTTAAAATTTTATGTTCGTATCCATAAAAAAATTACTCGAGTTCATAGGATTGAGTTACCAAAAAAGAGGTTTGTTGTTAGTTAGATGTGGTTTCAATTCATTTATTTACCATTTATTTACTTAGTTGTGACAATTTACTACCGTAAAATGGAATGAGAAGTAAATTGTCACGACATGAATCTTTTAGGTTTTGAAAATCAAATTGAAACTAAAAAGACGTAAGCGAAAACAAATAAGATAAAAAAAATAATTTAAATTAGAAAAACAACAAAGACGATGTTGTACAAGATTTTACAAATAGGGAAAATTATAAAACAAAATATAAAAGAATCCAAAATGTAAAAACGGATTGACACTCTGGAACGTACCCCTTTGTGACAGTGTAGCTCTCGAGCACCTCTCCCACTTTGACTGGTACCTAAATAAGAAAGGGGAAAGGAGTGAGTATAAAAAATATAAACAATCAACCTGTAGGCTCTCATTATCTCTCATTGCTTCCTTCTCTTAGTAGGAAAGGGGAAACGGGAAATGAGTGATTATAAAAAATATACTCAATAAGTAAGCAATCAACCTCTAAGCTCTCATTGCTTCCTTCTCTTAATAGGCTCTCACAACTTTCCATTGGTCTATAAGAAATTTGGGCTCAACCATTACAGTGCTCTAAGCTACTGTGTAGGTCTCCAAGCTCCAATTGATTCTTCATTGATCGTCTTTCTATGTAGTCCCTAGTCCCTCTTTGGGACTGGTTTACGGCGTCACGACGTTGACCTTGACCCGTTCCTACACTCAATAGAAGTGTTCATACTAAAACACCTGCCTACATAGTCCCTAATCTCTTCCAAGATCGGTTTACGAAGTTGCGACGTCGGCCTTAACTCGTTCCTACACTCAATAGGAGCTTTCATCCTGACACTTACTTGTGTAATCCTTAGTCTAACTAGGATTGGTTTATACGTTCGCCTGCTTCTACGCTCAATAGGGGTCCATATCTTGAATTAACTACTTATGTAGTCCATAGTTCTTCTCATGAACCGATTTAACAGGATTAGAGCAGCAACCCTAACTCAACTTTACCCTCAATAGTAATTCAACTAATTTCGTGATTCTGTATGCTACTTAAATCATATTAAGACACCGTGGAAGTTTATTAAGTTCTTAGAGCGTCCAAGCGGTTTAAACTCCATTTCTCAATTCCAGGACATTCTAGGTTAGCCCTTCGCTTAACCAATCCTTGGGTGCACATAGGTCTAACCTCTTGTTCTATATGTTAACCGCATTAGTTATAACGCCTTAATCTTAATTGAACTCTTGATGCATACTCTATTACGAGAAATGTATCTATCGACCGTCTTTAACACGTAGAGCGTGTCTACTAGGAAAAATTTCAATAGTATACATTTTTATATTGACATTTAACATCTATTTTATTATAAATTAATGATTTAAAAATTAATAAAAGTTTAGAAAATGTAATTGCATCAGATCAAAATGTTATTGATTTATGATGAAATAGATGTGAATACATATACATATACATATACATACATAGAAGGATAAGATTATAACATTTAAATTTTAATCAGAGAATATACAAATTTTGTATAAAGTTGATTTAAAAGGCTACCGATTATACACTAAGAAGAATCTGAAAGGTGCTTTGAGATAAATGAATGAATAATAAGTTTTAACAAACAAGAAAAAGACTAATTCTATGATTACTTTGAACCCTTATGAAAAACAAACCCAAATGCAGCCATGATTATAATCAACCATAAAAGCTAATCATTTCCAAAAAAATTAAATATAAATATAGTTTTTTTTTTTTAATTCATATGATGGGATGAACATTTGTATCTTGAAATAGTAATTGGGCCTAGAGGACTTACTCATTTAAATATTCTCAAATTAAAATAAATTGAGTTTGACTATGTAGACCTTATACTTTATAACGTGTAACTCCATTTCAAAATTTTGAATTTTGTTTTTCAATTCACAAACACGTGGGAGCGAGAACTTGAATCCATAGGATGTGTGATGCCAATTGAGTTAGGTTTTCTTATGGCAATCCTTAGGGCATAGATGAAGGAGAAGCGATGGGAGGGGCACTAGGACAATCAACCGGAGACCTAGAGGGAGTAGGACTGGAGCTTGGAGAAGCTAGAATTTGAATCTATAGGATGTGTGATGCCAATCGAGATAGGTTTTCTTATGGCAATCCTTCGGGCATAGATGGAGGAGAAGCCATGGGAGGAACAATAGGACAATCAACAAGACCTAGAAAGAGTAGGACTGGAGCTTGGAGAGGCTAGAATTTGAATCCATAGGATGTGTGATGCCAATCGAGTTAGGTTTTCTTTTGGTAATCCTTCGGGCGCAAATGGAGGAGAAGCAATAAGTAGGACTGGAGCTTGGAGGAGCTGCAGTAGGCAAACTAGTCGTCGGAGATGGAGATTTCGGAGCGGGGGTGAGGGTGACAATTGAGTTGGAATTAGAGGGGAAACGACCGGAGAAGGCATCGACGTGGTTAGCGTCAGAGGTAGAGGCTGTTTGGTATGTATATAGGTTGTTCATTCAACTGTTAATCTTACTATGTCTACAATCTTGGAGTTGGACCACCTACAACCTCCAGCTTCTCACCTCTTTAAAATAAGGAAAAATCATTGAAGAGACCTACCATACTTGTAAATTTTTTCTAAAAAAGTTGCTATATCTACAAATGGCAAACACTAATTTGGTAACATTACAATAAGAACCATATTTCAAAAGAGAAATAATGAAAGCAACTCAATCACGAAAGATAAAAATATTAAAGTTGATAAAAAAGGAAAAGCAATGATTTTGGTATTTTGACAAAAAAGAGCAACTTCTTGTTCATTTTGAATCTCAAAACGGATAAGGACAGATCAAAAACAACTTTTGAAGTATATAGAGAATTTCTGATGAGATGTCATTGTCCTATCATCTCTAAAGGAAACATTTCTTTTAAAATCTAAACCCTGAAAATAAAAACTATGGCATTTTACAGAAAAAGCAAACTAATAAAATATTCAGAGTGGAAAAGGGTCGAATCAAATCACATGCAACAATGAACAAACAGCATAGAGAATAGGAAGAAGTACCTCTTACAGAAGAAAGCACGTGAGTTGGAGAGTAGGGCCAAGCAATACGATGGGATGGGATGGGATGGGATGGGATGCTCAAGGAACGGCACATCACTGGCTTTGTTGAGTTTTGAACTAACCATAGCCACTGATTGTCCACTGCCTTTCCTCTGAATTCCCCATGCCCTTCTCCACAGATCTTACAGGCTTTTCAAGCTGCAACTCATTTATAAAAAAGAAAAAGAAAATACTCGCAATTACTGACACAGATGAAACAATGAAAATGATCTAAACTCTAGCTATGGCTGGCTTCCTTTGGGTCAGAGAAGTTTCATTCAGAAACTTATGCACCAAACAGACATTTTTATTGCACATTTCCTTAGTACAGAACAAAAATAGAACCTTTTCGGTTTCTGTTTATGAATGTTATAGAATATCGAAGAGATATGGAAGGGAATGGGAACAACCATCCATCATTCATACAAACACAAAAGGTAGAATTGAGATTCAACAAGTTTTCAACATCCATAGCATAGTTTATCAGTACAAGCATATATTAGTTTTGAGTTTCCCATAGTGTGGTCTCGAAACATGAAAAGGAGCCTACCAAGTAGTTACTATGTGCCCTCACATTGAACATACACACCAATGGCCATGTTCGTTAGGTCATTGCTTATGCAGGCAGATCTCTTTCTCTCGTCCATTCCCGTGACAGATGGCAGACAAATGTTCCTGCAATAAGTTTTTATGTGAGACATTTCAAGTTTTAACAAGCAAAATAAAGGAGATTCATCCTGAAGGAGTATGCAGTTTTATAAAAAATCAGGAAGACTTGGGAGAAACTGATAAAGATGTCGAACTCACTAATATGTAGCTTTTATTTACATAACCTAGCAAGGTGGACAAGAATTGCTTAGAAGACACTGCTGATCATTGCTGTAAGATCGTCAAAAGTCCAAAGGTCGACTGAGTTTTCGCCATCCTGGTTCCCCGTCTCTCCAGCAAGGAAGGCATCCATGGATGTATCCCAGCCACCATCAAGATATGGCATCTGGAAATTTTTCATCTCTGACTCAAAAGAAGACAGCTCCTCAGATAGGGTCTTTTCAGAGCCTTGAGGTACCATATTCTCTGAGCTATACTTGACTTTTTTCCTTGGAGAAGCAGACTCCACAAAGTAAGATTCTTGATTTTCCATGGCAGCTGAAAGAGTAGACGAGATTTCAGGAGTTTTTGCACCCTGCTCTCCCCATCCAAAGTCAGAGTAATCAAAGGAGTTGCTCCCTTGATCTGAATTGAAGTACATGGGGGAAACATCAGAAGAAGGTGGGCTGGTTTTTATTGCAACGTCTCCATTGGCATGGAATGAGTTCATGTTGACGAGTTGATTTGCAAGTGGTTTTTCCTCCAGGAATCCCATGGTTCTATAGTATTCTTCATCAGAGCTATTCACAAAATCATTGTTCTGGATTAGATTTGGTTGGGTCCTTGTCAAGCTAGTTTTGGCAAGTGGTTCCTGAAGGTTTGTTTTTGCTGAACGCTTTCCACTAGTTTGTGGAGCTTCATTGGGGAAATTGACCTTAGCTTTCTTTCCTCGAATTCGTCGTGCTTCAGCATCATAAGCTCGAGCAGCTTCTTCAGCAGTATTAAAGGTTCCAAGCCACACACGGACTCCTTTCTGGGGGTCACGAATTTCTGCTGCCCATTTACCCCATGGTCGCTGTCGGATTCCCCTGTACTGATTCTTTCGCTTTCTTTTTGAAGATTTTTCAGCTTGTCCAGAGAATTCTACAGATTTTGAGGCTGCAGAGTATATAAATCTTATTAAAACAGTGAGGAAGAAAGAATGCACATATCAGGAGGAGAGAAAAACATACTAACAAAATTGAATCAATTCCTATAACGACGAAATAAAAGAATTTAAGGGATCTAGAAACTACAAACGACAGATATGTTGAAAATGTTTGGAAAAGTTTACTGATGATTCACGTTTTTCAAAACACTCATTAGCTACAGTAAGATGAATAATTGGAAGGACCACCAAAAAAGAAAGAAAGATAGAAAGAAAGAATAAAGCGAGAGTCCAAGAATTAGGTTTCAAGCATTTTATGAATGACCAACCAATTAGATGAATACCACTAAGCAACAACTTGTCTAGCAATTACGTTAGCCGATCCAGAAATATTGACAACTCAAACGAATTTTCATTTATATAGAAAATTAAATGGATAAAAAATTTCGAAAAGCAGTGAACATCATATAATAAGTTCAATTATGTGTTAATTTCATCAATATGTGTTCAATTGGAAGGGAGAAGCTTGATTGCAATCAAATAAAAATGATAATCCACAGCTATTGGCTGGATCTGGTGCCCCGTCCTTATTTTTTTCTTTTTAAATCAATAAAATGGTCTCAGTTTGTTCCTCAAAAGAATTCGTTTCTGCACTTTGAGACCGAATGATCAGAAAGTGAAATTTCCACACATAAGACCATATTATCCTAAACATCCACCAAAATCTAGACGGCCAAAACAGATCTACCTCAAACCAGCAGAATGTTGAAACAGAAAGTGAACAACCGAAGGCCATGCATCAAAAACCACTATTTATTCAACAGAAATCAGATAAACGATCGACTTCAAAAAAGCAGTAAGACTCAAAATCAATACCAGAAGACAAAGCGTAAAAACAAACGAATTAGAGAAAGAAAGTTACCACGAGCAGAAGGAACGGAAGGATTTCTACCAGCAGAGAATGCAAAGGGTTTGACATCGACGAGCTCTCCATCGTCCAATTCCAAATCTGATTCATCCTTGAAGTGCTGGAAATCGGCCTCGAAATCATCGTCAATATCAACAATACTGGACTTAACCGGCTTCGACAACTGACTTCCGAAGCCAGGTTTATTCAAATTGGGCCAAAGGTGTTCACCGGTGACTCGCCGGGAGCGAGTCGTCGGAATGAAACCAGAAATTAAAGCACCTCCACACATTATTCAAGAAGGAAAAGAGTTGAACTGAAAAGATTTTGACAGAGAAAAAAGAGTGGGAAAATTGATGGTTTACCGAAATCTGAGAGAAAAATTTGAAGAACTTTGAAATGAAATGGAATATTGGTTGTCGGGAAGTGAATTAATTTTAGGGTTTTAATCAACTTAGGTTTCTTGGTAAGAAAGTCGGAAGAGTTGGCACATTACTCGTGGGGCCCATCTACTGCAAAATCCCCATTTTGCCCCTCTCCTTTATGTCGTCACATACTTTACGTAGTCGACTCCACGACAAAATAGCATTTTCATTTTTATTTTTATTTTTATTTTTATTTTTCCAAATATGAAATTATTTAACTTGTTTCTTATTTTAGAGAAAAATACATTTTTACTCCAATTTTAAGTTTGACTCGTCCATAAACTCCGCAGTTTCTATTTCAGTTATTAATTTAAAAAAATATATATATATTTTAATCTCTTATTTAATATTACCCATAAATTCTATAATTAATTATTATATTAATTTACATGATTAATAAATGGCCAGATCAGTATATTATATAATATACACGAAAATAATAATACTTATTATAATTTATTTAATAATAATTTAATTTTCCAATTCCTAAAAATATATAATTATTTTAAAAATCTATTTTTTTTAAATATATATAATTGATGAGGTGGTCAAATTTCTTAATTCTCTATCGAATAAAAAACAAAAGATTAAATACTAAAAATATATGTGAGGGTAAAATGGGTATTTCACATAATGTTTTTCTCTCAGTTTGAAGCATTTTGCATGTGGTACACTTCATGGGTTGTGGGATTCAAAGGAGCAGCCTAACTTTCATTTACTTATTCAAATTAAATTGTAATTTTCTTTTTTACTTTGAAAAATAAAATATATTATTCTTCATGTTGTTCAATAAACACGTTTTTTTTAATCAATTTAATTTTTTTTTTTCATTTACAAGGGAGTGGAAACCTTCCCCTAACATACGCGATATAAAGCCTTGAGAAGAAATTGAAAGGGAAAGCTCAAAGAGGATAATATCTGTTAGCGGTGGATTTGGGTCGTTACAAATGGTATCAGAGTCAGACATCGAACGATGTGTCAGCCTTCTTGCTGTTCCCCGAAGGGGGTAGACATGAGGCGGTGTGCCAGTAAGGACGTTGGGCCCCAAAGGGGGTGAATTTGGTGGATGTCCCACATCGAATTGGAGAAAGGAATGAGTGTCAGCGAGGACGCTGGGCCCTGAAAGGGGGTGGATTGTGATGTCCCACATTGGTTGGGGAGAAGAACAAAACACTGAGGACGTTGGGCCCTGAAGGGGGTGGATTGTGATGTCCTACATTAGTTGGGGAGGAGAACAAAACACCCGAGGACGCTGGGCCTTGAAGGGGGGTGGATTGTGATGTCCCACATTGGTTGGGGAGGAGAACAAAACACCTTGTGATGTCCCACATTGGTTGGGGAGAAGAACAAAACACCCGAGGACGCTGGGCCTTGAAGGGGGGTGGATCGTGATGTTCCACATTGGTTGGGGAGGAGAACAAAACACCTTGTGATGTTCCACATTGGTTGGGGAGGAGAACAAAACACTTTGTGATGTCCCACATTGATTGGGGAGGAGAACAAAACACCTTGTGATGTCCCACATTGGTTGGGGAGAAGAACAAAACACCCGAGGACGCTGGGCCTTGAAGGGGGGTGGATCGTGATGTTCCACATTGGTTGGGGAGGAGAACAAAACACCTTGTGATGTTCCACATTGGTTGGGGAGGAGAACAAAACACTTTGTGATGTCCCACATTGATTGGGGAGGAGAACAAAACACCTTGTGATGTCCCACATTGGTTGGGGAGAAGAACAAAACACCCGAGGACGCTGGGCCTTGAAGGGGGGTGGATGGTGATGTTCCACATTGGTTGGGGAGGAGAACAAAACACCTTGTGATGTCCCACATTGGTTGGAGAGAAGAACAAAACACCCGAGGACGCTAGGCCTTGAAGGGGGGTGGATCGTGATGTTCCACATTGGTTGGGGAGGAGAACAAAACACCTTGTGATGTTCCACATTGGTTGGGGAGGAGAACAAAACACTTTGTGATGTCCCACATTGATTGGGGAGGAGAACAAAACACCTTGTGATGTCCCACATTGGTTGGGGAGAAGAACAAAACACTCGAGGACGCTGGGCCTTGAAGGGGGGTGGATGGTGATGTTCCACATTGGTTGGGGAGGAGAACAAAACACCTTGTGATGTCCCACATTGGTTGGAGAGAAGAACAAAACACCCGAGGACGCTAGGCCTTGAAGGGGGGTGGATCGTGATGTTCCACATTGGTTGGGGAGGAGAACAAAACACCTTGTGATGTTCCACATTGGTTGGGGAGGAGAACAAAACACTTTGTGATGTCCCACATTGATTGGGGAGGAGAACAAAACACCTTGTGATGTCCCACATTGGTTGGGGAGAAGAACAAAACACTCGAGGACGCTGGGCCTTGAAGGGGGGTGGATGGTGATGTTCCACATTGGTTGGGAAGGAGAACAAAACACCATTTACAAGGGAGTGGAAATCTTCTTCTAGTAGATGCGTTTTAAAGCCTCGAGGGAAAGCTTAAAGAGGACAATATCTACTATGGATGGATTTGGGTCGTTACAATGACTTGAAACATACCAGGACCTGTTCTCTTTGAATTTCCAACATTTAAAATTAATAATAAATGAAAATTTAAAAATAATAAATAAATAATTACATATTTAATTCCTACCATTTAGAAAAATAATTACATTTAAAAGTCAGAACTTTCCTATTTAATCAAAAATTTATTAAAGAAGACTAATTTAAATTCTAATTTTTTTTAATTATAAAATTAAATTTATAATTCAACATTAAAAATGAGCTGGAAATTAGTATAAATTTGAATAGTTGTATTGAATTAGCGGCGTTGAAATTACACGAAAAACAAACGACGCGTCGTTGACTTAAAAATTATGGAGTAAATGAATATTCTAATTTTTGTCTATTTATAATTTAATTATGAGTCATAATAAGGCAGCAAAATCCAACAAACCCCGATTTTCCTTCCTCCATTGAAATTATTATTAATATTATTTAAATGAAGTCACGCCTTAAAAATAATTAATAATAAAAATTAAATAGAATTTTATCTTTTAAAAATTATCAATAAAAATATGTAGGCTCTGAATTTGATTTTANAAAAAAAAAAAAAAAAAAAAAAAAAAAAAAAGGAAAGCACTGTCTTTTTCTTAAATAATAATTATCCAAATCACGAAATTTAAATGAACTATTGATAAATTGATAAAAACATAAAGTCAAAGCTCTGACTTGGATAATATTTCATGGCAGTGGAGGATATAACAGTAAAATGAAAATATATTTTTAATATATTTTTTATTTGGTCCTTAATTTCAAATTTATTTATATTATTTTACTCCCATTTTCAATAGTATTTTCATATTTTATTTTTATTTATTATTTATGAATATTCTAAACACTAAATTATGAAAAAAAAAATACAAATTAGTGACGTGGATTAAATGGATGACTGAAGAAATTGTGTAACCAAGTTGGTCGATGAACATTCAATATAGATGAAGAAACTACGTGAATCAGTACTTATCTACTAGCTCGACCTCATATATGAGCTTGAAGTGTAGTCTAGGCTCGATCTAAACTTGACCTAAGATTAAAATTCGATTGGTTCAATCTGTTTGAGCTTATTGATCAACCTATTTGATTGATATTTGAAGTAAGCCGTCAAACAGACTACTTCATATATATATATATTTTTTTTAGGTATATAAAAAAATAATTTAAAACTATATATACAAATTAACCGGAGACAAAGTAGAAATTTTAATAACGTTTAATTAAGAAAATCTAAATATATTTATATTAAAAAAAACAATTAAATATTCGATTATGGGCTTGGGCTTTTCAAAATTATAATCTCTCGCGATAAAGTGACAGCGACAGTGTCCACCTTCGGTCACCATCCAATAACATCACGAGAAGCTCCGTCCCGTCACTGTTTTTTAACTTCCTCGTAACTAACCCATTGGTTGACCATTTGACTGCACGAAATAAAAGAAAAGAAAATAATTGAAATAAAATTAAAAAATAAATAAATTTATATTGTCTAATATAGAAGTCAACAAATCTTATTATTATTTTATTATTATTATTTTTTTTTTATGGATCAAACTTTATAATTTAATAATAATAATGAAAAAAAAAGTTTGTCCATATAAAAATTTGTCTTATTAAGAGAGGTGCCCATTTGAACAACTTTAGGGGTATTCTTGTAACTTTCCATTTACTGGGCTTCATATGGGACCGCAAAGCCCATTTAGAATATATGGGCCCGTCTGACTAGGCCCAATTATGGGCCGAGACAAAATTGCTGGGACGGTTCATAGGGGGGAAGAAATGGAGGGAAAAATATCGCTCGGTGGGAAATGGCTGAAAGAACAGTTCTGAATTTTTTTTTTTTTTCAGATTGAAGACTGCAGAAGAGGTAATGTTTCCTTCTTGTTTTCGATGAGTGAGCTTTTTGTTTCGCAGAATCGGACACATATCATCATGAAAACGCGTTTGTTATGGTCACGGGTATAAAGCGAAGCTATGGATTGGAGGCTGTTTTCTTGTTAATTTGCTTTCATAATTTCAATTCACAGTGAAACGACAACTGATCATGCCGATCGAGGATTCGATTCCAACAAATAGCTGGAAAGGTAATATGATTTTTTTCTCCTAATTATTGGTTCCTCATTTTTCATCTTGTTCGTTCGTATTCAATCGGTATATGGCGGTAGCTTATGTTTTTACTTTCTTTTCCAGTTCATAATCTGCTGTTATGCAGCCTTTTACACCGATGATTGACTGTGGACCATCGCCAGGTATCTTTCTTCTCTCGCAATTTGAACTTACTAAGAGGAATTTCATCAAACAGTTTGTGATCACTTGTTTCCATCTGCGTACTTTACTTGAGAAAAGGCTTGATTAATGAAAGGTTAGTGTACTAGACTTCACCATAGTCAATCTCGTATGAATCGTGTTAATTATTATAGAAACAGTCTCTGGAATCTGGATTCATGTGAAAAGAAACGACATCCAAAATTCTAAATTACTCACCGATCATATAGAGATACATTCTTGAGTTTCCTGGACTAGGAAAGGGAAAACCGAAATGCGAGCAGCAACTCCAAGCTTACAAATAGACAATAGAAAATGAGGTTACTTAGACAGGCCATTCACCTTTACAAGGAATCCCACAAGCTTTTAATGCTTTCAGCATACGTGTGCCTATGCTCTTTTGACTAAAAAATTGGATTACCAAAAGCACATTTGCTGTTTAAAGCAGTTCTTTTAGATGAAATCGAAATTCAACCGACAAGATGATTCCGGGGAAAAGACTTTTCACATTGATCTCTGGTCTATGCTTCTAAACACACTATTTTACAAACACTCTCCATAGTCTTACAACCAAAGATACTCATCATCCTTAATCGTGTGTCAAAACCAAACCCCACCAGTTTTCTGATATTGAAAACTTAAAAAGAGCAAAAAATATTAAGAGAAAAGAAGAGAGGAAAAGCATTTCCATTGTACATACAGAGAAGAAAACTAGGTAGTTGGAAAGAGCAAAATTATGGAATCCTACTGCAGAGGTTGCTGCATGGTGACAACCAAAGTACTGGTGACTACGTGCTTTCCATCAGTCCAAACTACATAGCCACTCTTCATGCTAGAGCTTCCAGCGGAAAGTTTAACAGCCATTGCTTGGACCCTAACCAAAAAGCTCAACTTTTGCCCAACCCTTCTAAACGCCAGCCTTTCCGGCTCCACTGTCACTGAAATTCCACTTGGTGGCTTTATTGTTACCTTATAGATTGAATTGGCGTCCCCAACGTTAGTCACAGTTCTTATGAAATGTGTAGACATCTTATGCTTACCATATTGTTGAAACACCACAGACAATGAAGGGTAATTCAAATTTCCAGTATGGCCAGCCCTTTTTGCCCCGCTACAATCTGCTATCTTCCCCGTAATTACTTGGATATTCTTAGCGGTGTAGTTGGAATTACACAAGAAATCAACATAATCATATGTGTTCAGGTCATAGATTAAACCAGGGTCCATTGCCTTTTGTGGGTGTACATGACCAGCCCCAAAGTCCAAGACCGTGGAAGTATTGCCTGAAGATTCGTCCAACATTGTTTCACCCCGGTTGTCCAAAGTATAAGCAGTGGTCATTAGGGCTGATTTTATAGCTGCTGGACTCCATCCTGGGTGTGCGGCCTTAAGTAGAGCAGCCAAGCCAGAGACATGAGGACAGGCCATGGACGTACCGGAAAGTATGTTGAACTCTATGGCACGCTTGTCAGTAGGAATTCCAGAAGGCCCAATTTTATCAGGCCAAGCAGCAAGAATGTTCAAACCAGGCGCAATCACGTCAGGCTTCACGATTTCAGGGGACTCTGGATTAGGACCTCGAGCTGAAAAGGAAGCAACAACCGGTGCTGGCCTGACCCCAAGCCGAGTTCCCTTGAACAAAATTGTTGCGGTTGGCGGTGACTGAGACTTCACTGCTTCTGCAATGTACTTACGAATCTCGTCGCCGCCGGTTGCACCGACGGCGGTGGCTGGTAGTACGTGGCAATCAGCTACTAAACCCTCGCCGTCAAAGACCCCATTAGCTAAAATCATTCCCAATCCTCCAGCCTTCTTCACAACCTCACCTTTAGCAGCTCTTGAATTGATGCCCCTATCACATAGTACTATCTTTCCATTCACCGAATTGGGGTTTAATGAACCTTCTAAGCATAGAGACGAAGAATACCCATCCCCGCCTTCGGTTCCTGCATAAATAAGAGGATACAAACGACCCGGAACCAAAGCCGGTCCGCCGTAGACACTGGTACCAAGTATTACCCTTCCATTTCCCAATTTAACATCAGCAGGAAAATCCCTATCCATGGTTCCAGCTCCTACTGTTGTAACCCACGGTGCTACATTAGTCACAGTGAGCCCACCTGGACCACCGTTACCGGCTGATGCCGAGACAAAAACGCCGGCTGCCACCGCTCTAAAAGCCCCTATAGCGATGGCATCGAGATAGTATGGCACAACCACACCGCCGACGCTGAGTGATACAACATCGACACCATCGGAAACGGCAGCATCAAACGCAGCAAGAATGTCAGAGTCGTAGCAGCCGGCGTTCCAGCAGACTTTATAGGCAGCAAGACGAGCCTTAGGAGCCATTCCAGCCGCTTTACCACGAGCATAGCCTAAAGTTGAAGCTGGAAACACATAACGGCCTGCAGCAATGGACGCTGTATGAGTACCATGGCCATCGGAATCTCGAGGCGAGCGGTACTCAGAGGTCTCGTTCATCTTTCCATTGGTGGCCTCGTACCCACTGCAGAAGAATCGAGCCCCAATAAGTTTACGGTTGCAAGAAGTGGCTGGAAAGTCCTTAGCCGCAACACACTGCCCTTTCCATTTGGAAGGAATAGGACCCAGATCGCGGTCGTTGAAACTCTGCCTCTCCGGCCAAATACCCGTATCGATAACTCCGATCACAAGGTCAGATCCAAAGTCGGACTCTTTGAGCAAGCCAGCACTATCGGTAGTCTTGAGGCCAAGGAACTCAGGGGAACGAGTTGTATGAGGATGGCGAACCTGTTCGGGGATGATGGAGGCGATGTGAGGGAGGGTTTGAAGCTTCTCAACCTCAGAAGGTGAGAGCTTTGCAGAGAAGCCATGGAAGACATTTTCATAAGTGTGAAGGATGGGTCCATTGGAAGAAGATGAAGTAGCATATGTAGCCTTATTGGAAGTGATGGAGGCTAGAGATGACTCGTACCAGTGCTTGTGAGTTGGAAAAATGGAAGGCTTGGAATCTCCATGAACCTGCACAATGAAAGTTTTCTTGGAAGCATCGGCGGAAGAAGAAGAAGAATAAAGTGGGAGAAGGAGAGAGAAGAGGACGAGTGCTCGAAGAAGAGCAGCAGCCATGGGAGAGAACAGAAAGAGAAAGAAAGAGGAGAGAAATGAAGGGTTTAGCAATGGAGGAGGGAGGAGGTGATGGTGGTCAGGCACTGGT
This sequence comes from Cucurbita pepo subsp. pepo, assembly GCF_002806865.2. NCBI lineage: Eukaryota > Viridiplantae > Streptophyta > Magnoliopsida > Cucurbitales > Cucurbitaceae > Cucurbita > Cucurbita pepo. The sequence goes on along the minus strand of NC_036654.1, from coordinate 3,208,178 downwards.
CTGCCGACGCGCTGTCACTCACTGCCACTGAAAAACTTTAAAAAGGAAGTGCACGCAGAGATGCGTGGGGATGTGGAGTGTAGCTGTAGTGGGAGTGAGTGAGGCAACAGTTGTAGTAATAAAACCGCGTAGAATGCTGAAAGTTCGAACTTTGACGAGGGGCAGAGTAAGGACTCCGACTCCTTATTTTAGATAACTTTTGGTATAAATTTAATTTGCAAGTAAAGAGTACTCTGGGACTTCTATTCCTTGGAATTTAGGGGAAATTAGTTGGCAAAAAAAAAAAGGTCAAAAAGGAAGAAAGTCCCATCCATTCCATTAGCCATACCCTATTCATCAAGTTAAAATTCTGAATTCTAAGGCTCTAGAGATATTTTAGAACAATTTCTTATTGTGGGGTTTGATATGTTGTGATGGATTGACGATGATTTTGTTTTTAAATTGTTGCTAGAAATATTTTGGGTTTCTTAGTTGAAAATTTTTAAATAAAACAAGGGTTTAAAGTTTTTTTTTTTTTTTTTTGATCAGGAAGTGACAAAAGAAATTGTTGACTAAAAATAAAAATGATTATTAAACACAGCTTTTAACTTTTAGTTTTCTATTTTTAAATGATATATTGATTTGTTTCAAGTCTATTAGTTTGCCTAATCAATTTTTCAAAGACAATGTTTTAAAGTCTATTTGAATTTTAAAAATATCATATAACCTTCAATAATATTTTTTGGGTTTTCAAAATTGTTTAAAGTTTAAAAAGCTTTTTTTTCAAAGTTAAATAAAACTAATCATTAAACAAGTTTAAAATAAACAATGTCAATTTTCCATTATACTTTGGTTGATGATTAATATTGAAAGTAAATGGTAATGGAGTGAGATTTAGTTAATAGAAATTTAGAGAAATATTAGAAGGGTTAAAAATAGTTTCTAATTCCTCTGTTAAATGTTTCTAACCAGCTTGGTTTAAATAGATTTTGTAGGTTAATTCTATTTTAGTTCTTACCATTCTAAAATTCAAATTTAGTCTCTTTATTTTCAATAAAACTTAAAATTCCTATCTACTATGAGTTTATTGTTAACTGTTTTTTTATTCAAAAAATTAGTATTAATTTTTTCTCTACAAATTTTAAGAATATGTTCATAGTGTGTTTGAAAATTTGGATATTTGAAAATAGGATTGATTAAAATAAAATGAAGTGCAAATGACTAAAAATATATTTTATTCTTGATAAAAAAAAAGTTTTATTTTTATTTTTATTTTTATTTTTTTAAAATTTCGGTGGACTCATTTATTTAAAAGTAATGTAAATTTTGTGTTGAAAAATGTTAGAATAATATTTGAAAATTTTAGAACATAGAGGATCAAATTGAAAATTTTTAAATAAAAGAGACCAAATTAAAATATATGATTCTTGTTTCTTCAGTTTTTTTTTTTCTTTTATTATAGTTTTTCTCTCTTTGAATTCCAAAAAATAAAAAAATATTTTTAAATACTATTTTTTCTTTAGGTTTTCAAAATTTATTTTAGATTTTAACTAGTTGATCCATAGACTATTAATAGTTGGATGGTGTTGAAGTATAAAATACATATTGGAGAAACGAATTGGTTGGATAAGACCAGAGAGAAGTTGTGAAGGAAATTCAATGTTAATGGACACAAGAATGAAGGCTGCCCCACAAATCTTTAGCTGTCCGAGATAACCAACATGTGCGTAATATTAAATATCTTATTAAAACCCTAATTAATTTGTCTTCAATAAGTGAATTAGTTGAGGAAGTGTGATTATGATGATTACAGTTGAAGAGTTAAAGATTTTAGTTCAGAGTCCTCCATTAAAGATCTATTATTTTGAGGCCACATGGCCATAAATAGGCGAAAGTTTAATTATTTTTGTGTATCACTTAGGACCACACATTTGGAGGTACATCCAGACTCTACTTTGTTCATACTAAGTTCCTTCGAACCTCCAGAAATCCAACCCTTCAAGCGATAATGCATTTGCATTAATTCTCCTCCTTAACCACCCCACCAACCCTCTTCAATAGGTAAGTCCTTGTATGATTTGAACATGATAATTTCATCTTTAGATATCAATTGATGTCTGAGAGGCAACCAGGTCACCTAAATCTTGCACATGATGAAAAATAGTGCACTCAATCCAATAAGAACTAATTTAGGGAATGATCATGGGATTATAAGTAAGAAATACGTCTCCAATGGCATGAGGCCTTTTGGGGAAGCCCAAAGCACAACCATGAGAATTTATGCTCAAAGTGGACAATATCATATCATTGTGAAAGGTCGTGTTTCCTAATAGATTGTTGGAAGAGGAGTCCTACATCGGCTAATAAAGAGATTGATCAAGGGTTTATAAGTAAGGAACACATCTCCATTGGTATAAGGCTTTTTGAGAGAAAAAAAAAAGCCACTAGAGTTTATGCTCAAAGCGGATAATCTCATACTATTGTGGAGGTTCGTGGTCCTTAACATATTCCAATGTATTATTTAGAATCAAACTTAGGTTTTAGTATGAAAGGCTGTTAATCTTCAGCAACCCTCTTTAGATGTATCTCGCTAGTGAATTTGATTGGACGCATTCAATGAGGGGAGGAAAGACTTCAAAGCCTTCATATTTAAATAGATATATTTATCACAACAACTATAGAATATGTATTATTAATATTGTTTTCGAGTTCACCAAGTAGGTCGAGACATTTATGATCAATGACATACCTCTTAACTAATTGAACTATGTTATATTATTATAAAATACCTAACTCATCTATTCAATCAAAACATAACTTGAATATCTAGTACTGTTACGATCTGGTCTGATGGAATAACATTTCTGAATGGGATTGATAATATTTATAGTATTATATGAATATAAATCATTTAGAATGGAAGCTGATTTGATTTATAGTGGGGGCAAGAAATATTTGTTGTTAGTCAAATTTTGTTTTGTGTGTAAAATTATGAGATGAACAGTACTTGGATTGAAAGCTGCTGTATAATTTGGTTAGATTGTGTGTGAGGTGGAGCCCAACGTAAGGTGAAAAATTGCGCATGGAAGGAAGGACAGTGTGGTTCATTGTAATGAAGGTGTGGGCCATATTGTCATCAGAAACCAAAACTGGACCCATCCCAGAGCCATCATTCTTCTTTGAATCTCTGCTTATGATGTCTCTCCTCCCTCCTCCGCTTCCAATATTTGAGCATCTCAATTCAACCCCTCTGAAATTGGTGGTGGGAACTCTCACCTAACTCTAAATCCTATTTGAGTTATTTGAGTTTTGTTTCTGTGTCTATTAGGGATAAGTTTCTACATTCTTGTAAAGAATGTTTCGTTCTCTTCCTCAACCGACGTGGGATCTCACAATCTACCACCTTCAAAATTCAGCGTCTTTACTGGCACTCGTTCTCTCCGATCAATGTGGGACTCCTAATCCACTCCTCTTTGAGATGCAGTGTTCTTGCTGGCACACCGTCTCGTATCTAACCTCCTTCGGGCTCAGCTTCTTTGTTGACACATCATCTGGTGTCTAGCTCTTATACCATTTGTAACGGTCCAAGTCCACCGCTAGTATATATTATTCTCAAGATTTTTAAAACGCGTCTACTAGGAAAAGATTTTCACACCCTTATAAAGAATGATTCGTTCTACAACCTAACCGACATAGAATCTCACACTTAAACTCTCTCTTTTTTCACTCTTTCTCTGAGTTTTGCTTGAAGCAGGACCATGAAAGGCTCTCTTCTGTTCATATTTGAAACAAGTAATTCCCTTTCAGTAGAGAGAAAGGACAAAGGGAGCAGCGGCAGTGATAGCATTCACTTTATAGTAATAAATAAAGGTTAAATTAGCATTTAGCAAGTAAAAATTTGGTAAAGCATTAAGTCAGAGGAAGAGGTCAACAACACACCAATAAAGCCAGACAGACAAGGCCACTGGTTTGAGGTGGACAATCCAATCCTCAACATCCGTCGGTGATTCAAAGAAATTTCAAACCACCAAAGTAAATTTCATTAAAGCATCACCTTTTTTTAGATTTTCCCACCACGTCCCTAACCTGTCTTGCCTTAATGCTTTCATTTGACCAATACACTTTCTCTGTAGTTCAATTTTGATGAAAGGGTAATTTTAGTGTTAAGCTATCGTGATTTTGCTTCTGGTTTCTCCAAAAGAACTCGTACCAATGAAGATAGTATTCTTTACTTATAAACTCAGGATCTTTCTCTCAGTTAATCAACATGAGACTCTTTTTTCCAACATTCTTTAACAATCCTTCCCTCGAACAAAATGCACCATAGAGCCTTTCTTGAAATCTATGGAGCGTTCGAACAATCTCCCCTTAATCGAAGTTTGACTCTTTTTTTGGAGCTCTCGAACAAAATACACTTTTTATTTGACGCTTGAGTCGTTTTTTATTACACGTTCGAAACTTACAACTTCTTTGCTTGACATTTGAGGATTCTATTAACATGGTTAAGTTAAGGACATGCCTCTAATACCATGTTAGGAATCACGACCTCCACAGTAGTATGATATTGTCCACTTTGAGCATAAGCTCTCATAGTTTTGCTTTTGGTTTTCCTAAAAGGCCTCATACCAATGAAAATAGTATTCCTTACCTATAAACCCATGATTTAGCGAAGTTATGACTACATTACTACACATTTGCCCTTTTTTTTTCCACAAAAAGTTGATAGCTGGAAAGTAGTTCAAAAAATAAAATAGAAGTTCATTGACAGCCCCGACTTAAATAGTATTTTCCCCAACTATTAAATTAAAATCATATTGCTTAGGGGGGAAATGGAAAAAGAAAGGGCAACCAGTCCAGTTTAGCATGCAATTATTGGGGTTGTCATAATTAGACTTGGTAAGAAAGTGTTAAAGAATGGGGCCTCTTGACTCTTTGAGGTGTGCATTTCAAAGCCCTTTTTCCTTTTGTTTCACCACTCTTATCCCCTGTGAAATGAAAGGAACGTTTTAGCTCGACGCTTCCAGAATTATTGTCCCCTAATCTTTTAGATTTATTCAATTGAATTCAACTGAAAGAACTTTCCATTCTTAAAGAGTAATGCATTTTAGTTTACAAATTAATTGAGGTTTGTCTAAAAAGAGCGATGCATTTAATGCATCCATGAAGGCTACAGCAGTATCATTTAAGCAGTGGACCTATTGTTTGCTAAGATCAAGCTTGCTCTTTCTGTTCTTGTTGTTCTTGCCTCTTGTGTGTGGGACATCTATATTTATGGTGTTAATTTATGAGTCATATGTTCTATAATTCTGTTATTTGATCAATTTTTTTGGTTTATTTTCCTTGTGAGCTTAAATGTAGTAAGTTCAAGTGGATCGTCCAATTCATCAGCTTCTATATAAAATCTAAGTTAGCCATCAACCAAGGAGATATTTGTCGCTTCAAAAATGGAAAAAAGTAAATATTTCAGAAGAGAATGGAATGGGAGTGTACAAACCTGTGTCAAAACAGGCAACATTCACTAACATTTTCATGTGCCAGAAGATAAGTCTCGTAATGCCTTTTAAGCGTGTTTCCAGCACCCTGCAGGAGAACTAGTTGTCATTTTCTATCACCTGAGCTATCTCTTACTCTTCTTATGAGCATCAAGAAACAACATTCCCATTATTTGTTTATGCATATACAACATTCTAGATATTCCAGAATAAACAGTTGCACCAAACCAAATGATCATCAGGAGAAGGATTGTGTTGTTAGACATGAAAGTGTCGAGGATTGTTGGGCTTATAAGTAAGGAATACATCTCTATTGGTATGAGGCATTTTAGGAGAACCAAAAGTAAAGCCATGAGAGCTTATGTTCAAAATGGACAATATCATACCATCATAGAGGTTCGTGATTCCTAACATGGTATCAGAGTCATGCCCTTCAAAGAAGTTGTGAGCCTCGAAGGTGTAGTCAAAAGTGACTCAAGCGTCGAGCAAAGGGTGTACTTTGTTCGATGGCTCTAAAGAAGGAGTCGAGTCTCAATTGAGGGTAGGCGATTTGAGGGCTCCATAGGCCTCAAGGGAGGCTCTATGATGTACTTTGTTCGAGAGGAGGATTGTTGGGAGAGGAGTCCCACATCAACTAATTAAGAAAATGATCATGGGTTTATAAGTAAGGAATACATCTCCATTGGTACGAGGCCTTTTGGGAAAACTAAAAGTAAAGCCACGAGAGCTTATACTCAAAGTGGACAATATCATACTATTGTGGAGGTTTGTGATTTCTAACGGAAAGCGGACATTTTATTGGTCATGTATGGCTTGCACATCATTGAGTTAATGCCATTTCCAACACGAAACCCACCTCTTGAAACCACCTGATCAGCAGCATCCATTCTGGAATAGTCCAACTAGTGTCCAGGACACTCTAAATCCATGATTCAAACTGAGAGAAACCGGCTTACCTCCCTGTACAGGCTGTGAAGGAAACAAGTATTTTGGCACAACTTTGGGTTCAAGAAGATTAGACAAATGCTGCAGCCATAAAATTAAGTAGAAATCAATCTAAATTTTCAGGTCGAATAGATGAACTATCCCATGCTTCAAAATCTTTATCACCTCAATTTATACGTAATCGTAGAGATATATATGGTAGATATTTATATATAAGAGGTGGTTATATTTGTTAAACCTATAGTAAATTGAAACTATATATATCCATTAAACAATACTTTGAAGATGTACTCTCTATTCTTTATATTCTATCTGTACATACATGAATTCATCGATATAAACCTTTTAGCCAATATTCCTCTGTGTATTTCTCTCTTGTTCTTTATGTTGATCTAGATCGAGTGTGTGTGATGTTGTGCGATCCTAACATAATCTCCATTGTCATACAAAATGCTGCACCTCTGAACAATATTTGTTCATGAAATTGTGGGAATGGATATCTCTAATGATCCTTTGGATAATCCTCTTACTATCTTCAGGAACACTCCAACAGGGGATAGCAATACAAGTATATCTAGCAAGTATTTTTATTTGGTGTTTGTTATTTCAGTAAATTGCTTGAATAAAATAGTGCATAAGCATCTTGGTTTGCTCTCTTTCAAGGTGCAGAAACAGGAGGAGGCGGTGGTTCCTCTTGGGACTTAGCTGAATGCATCTTCTTTTGCCCTGTTTCAAAGAGCCAGTATCAGAAACTTCTTTTTTCTTCAAATCCCATCTCAATTTATACCATTCATAGCTAATGTGACCATACATGGACTGATTCACATGCGCCAAGATTCTACAAATTAGTGCATATGTATGGAACACTTGGCAAGAGGTGGTTGGTCTGTCACATTTAGATCTCGCAGAAAAGTTGCAGGCTAAGGTACACTTCTATGCCATTGGTTACTCGACCAGACAATATATTTACATACGCACATAAGTACACAGGCTTCTTTTGATGATATTATCAACATGAGCTGTAACTCAGCCAGCAATAATGGAAGGTACACGTCGGTTGAAGAGGGGAATCGTTGTTTATAAGAGTGTAGAAACCTCTCCCTAGCATACCCGTTTTAAAAACTTTGAGGAAAGCTTGAAAGAAAAAGCCCAAAAAGGACAATATCTGTTAGTGGTGAGTTTGGCTATTGTAAATGGACACCAGGCAGTGTACCAGAGAGGACATTGAGCTCCGAAGGAGAGTGAATACCGTGCGGTGTGCCAGGAAGGACATTAGGCCCCAAGGGGGTGGATTGTGAGATTTCACATCGATTGGAGAGAGAAATGAGTGCCAAGGAGGACGCTAAGCCCCGAAGGGAGATGGATTGTGAGATCCCACATCAATTAGAAAGAGGAACGAGTGCCAACAAGAACACTGGGCTCCTAAAGGGGTGGATTGTGAGATCCCACATTGGTTGGAGAGGGGAACGAAACATTCTTTACGAGGGTGTGAAAACTTCTTCATAGCAGACGCGTTTTAAAAACCTTGAATAGAAAACTCAAAGAAGACAATATCTACTAGCGATGGGCTTAAGTGGTTACACTATACTCCGGTACTCCTCTCCTCTCTTTTAAAGATAAACGTATCCCACATCTATTGCACTAGAAAACGATGACCCACAAACAAATAAACCAGATGAAATTGTCCAAGGTAATCCAGTCGAAATCCAGACCATGTTACTGAACCATGCAATAAGTTTTAAGCATATGTTAAGATCAAATTCACCAGTTCATGCATTCATAAACATTTGACTTCATTTAGCTCAGCTATTGTAGCAACCCTTCACAGCTTATCTCTTTCATATGTTTTTTCAGCCTTACATAATCATCAGTTCATCACAACCAAAAATTAAATTATCTAAAAGAGCTTCAAATCTTACACCCTTTTCCTTTTCTGATACAGCATCGATCTGGCAATGAATACAAAGACAACAAAGATCCAACTTCTCTTGTTTTCTTTTATTGCTAAATGCTAATGTCCATTTTAATTTACATTTTCTGAAACATGAAGCAGGTGGAAGAGACAATAAGACTATGAAACAGGAAGGCGGTTATGTTGGCGCTGGAGATCTTCTAAGAGAAGGTGAGTTTCAATTGGTTCATTTTTATGGCATTGTCTGAAAGATTCAAGTATTTTCCTGGTGGAATCTTCTAATTCTCTCCTTTCATCATTTTCAATCTGCTGGTTTCTACACTTTATGCTGCAATAACCTTGATCGCCCCTATGAACACCACCAAATACCCATAAAAAAACTGAACCAGTATAAAGAAATGACATATTTCCTAGGAAAAATCTAAAGAAATTAGCAAAAACTAAGGTATTTAGATCACAAATTGAGTACCTGTACATGTAAATATCTTCGTGGGGGTCCAGATTCTTGTGGCAAAGAAGACATGTTTTGAGAAAACATGAATTGTTGGAAATGATTTGAGTGGAAGAAGCAAGTTTTGTGGAGTGTTTAAGCAGGAGATTTGGTTGTGGTGAGCGATGAACAAGGATTCCTAACCCAACAGCCTTCGAATTTCTGGGATTATTGTCAGTTTCTCTTAGCTTACCATTTCTCTCCTTCATTCTAAAGGGTCTCCCCAATTTGGGAAGCATTTGTAAAGGGTGGAATCAGGGGAAGATGGTGTGAGGATGTGAAGGATTTGGATATGGCGGATATATAGAAGAATATGAATACCCACAGAAAAGAAAAGGAGAGTAAAGGGGACAGAGTGATGCAGAAAACAATAAGAAATATAAAACGACGTGGTTTCACTACCCGACATCTGGTTTCCACCATCATGTTTTTTTTTGGTACAGAACAGAACAAAAGCTGTGGGCTTTGTTGTAAAATGAAAACGTGGAAAATGAGGAGGGGATGGTTAAAAAATAGTTTATTCTTTTATGCTATGGAAATAGAGCTAACACCTGGCCTGGACATGCTTTCCATTATGGACGGTGATTGCCTACCAAATTACATTTCATGTTTCTGTCGGTTAGGGAGAGATTTCCACATCCTTAAAAAGAATATTTTGTTTCCCTCTTCTTCAATCGATGTGGTATCTCAAAATCCACTTCTTTAGGAGCTCAATGTCCTTGATGACACACTGCTTGGTGTCTGGCTCTGATACTATTTGTAACAAGTTAAACCCTAAACCCTAAGCCCTAAACTCTCCTATAAGGAATGCTTCGTTTTTCTCTTCCATCAATGTGGGATCTCACATATTTTATTGGATATGAAAGTTCCACATCGTTTAATTTAGGGAATGATCATGGGTTTGTGATTAAGGAATCTATTGGTATAGACCTTTTTGGGGAAACCCAAAGCAAAGCCATGAGAGCCTATGTTTAAAGTGGACAATATCATACCATTGTGGAAAGTAGTGTTCATCTAACACTCACATGTTTAGACAGATTCTTATGTATTATACGGAGGACAAAACTTTATAAATAGTTTGAGATAAAGTCAATTCTTATAATTATAGGTACTCAAGTACTCGAGACATCTTTTTTTCGAATCGATTCAAATATAATTCAACAAATAAAACACGTTTGTTCTCGTCCGCAATAAAAAATTCCCTCTATTATTGAATTGAAAAGAAGTGTATATGTTTTTCAACTTTGTACTGCCCACCTTTATTGAATTCAAAACAAAACTAATGAATTACTAAATAAACAATGGTAGGTAGAGGTGTTAATTAATCATTGAAAAATCTTTAATTTATTCCTTTTAAGGTAATATAGTTGCCAATGCTTTCCTTTTCAATTTTAATCATTAAACATCTCTAATTTGCTTTGTTATGTTTGGTAAACCTAAGGTTTTTTTTTTTTTTTTTTTCTTAAAATTTAAATATTCTAAAACTTTGGTTTGCTTCTTTTTAAAATTCTTTATATAATTTTTGAGGGTGAGAAAATAATTGAAGTGAATATTTTTTTTTTTTTTTTTTTTTTTTGAAATAATTGAAAAACTAAAAATAAGAAAAATGGAGTGAATGTGAAAGTGAAGGGCATTTTAGTCATTTTTTATATATCGTGAAAATTTGAGAAGGGCTTGCAACATCTAAAAACATTTTTTCAAAAATTTTGATTTTTAGTGTTTCACTACAAAAAAAATTATTTTTTTAGACTAAATTGATAATAATATTTTTGAACTTTACCCTTTTTTTAAAAAAAAATATCCATAAATTTTCGAACCTTTTAATAATACTCTTAAACTTTCAAAATAATTTAAAAAATATAAACTTTCAAAAAGTTAAAACAAAAAAATATCTTAACTAAAAAAATTCAAAAGTACCTTTTTTTTTAATTTATTTCTTTGGGAGGGAAACTAATAATATTATGTAACAAAAAATATTTTTGAACTTTCAAAATAATTTAAAAAATATCTTTAACTTTACCAATAATAATAATAATAATAATAATAATAATAAATTAATTAATTAAAAACACCCTTTAATTTTCAAAATTTTCTTTAATATCTTTAAATTAAAAAAATTAAAAATATCTTTAAACTTTTTTAAAAATTTAAAAAGCTTCAAACTTGTTTAAAAAAATATTCAGAAGTATATATGGATATAAGATTTTTTTTTATTAGTGTTTAAAAAGAGTTAAATATATTAATGAAACTTTTATTTGTTTAAAGTTCTAAAAGTATTTCTTAAACAAATTTCTAACCATTACTATCTAATCCATTGTTAAAAGTGTTTTTTAGATATATATTCTTTTTTTAAAATTCAAAATTATTTTAAAATTTTAAAAATATTTTTTAGAGTTCAAAAAAAAAAAAAAATTATTGAGAGGAGTTACCAAGCACTTCAAATTTTATTAAAAAAAATATATTTTTTTCAAATTAATGCTCCAAAAGTTAGAACCAAACAAACTCTTAACCACTTGCTATACATTATTTCAATCAGAGCATAGAAATTACTTTAGAATCTTTTAAGTTTTTTGAAGTGTTGTTTTGTTGCATTTGATTCTTCTCAATAGAGATTGGATGAGAGAATTGGCACATTTTCTTGCACTTACAATTCACCTAAATAGAAAATAAATAAAGATGATATATTTATGAGAGTATGAACACATTATGCTTTCTTTTTTAATCATTACAATTAGTTCTTAAAACCCTATACAATCGATTTATTTATTAATGAATCGAAACGGCTTTAATTTTATTCAATTTTAAAAAAAATAGGAGTCCCTCTAAGTTAAGTTATAAGCATATTGATATGCACACTCCTTCAAAGTAAAGTAAAAGTCCCTTTTAGAAAGGTCTTAGTATTCTCAGCCTTCACAATAACTTATTCAAACTAAAAAAATGCACAATCCTTCTAACACTTCAACTTTCCATTCAAACCCAGGTCTAGAAAACCTGCATTCTTCTTCCTGAGATATGGCTTTATTATAAGGTAGGTTTTGTTTCATGTTCTCGTCTAATTTAGCAGTGTAATAGCAGGCTACTGAGCTCTTCGGTTGCATCCAAGCAACTGTGTCGATGGTGGTGACAACCATGGAAACAAGGGGCCAAGACGATATTAAGGCAGGTGAACACGAGGCATTTTAGATGAAAGAACACGAGTGGAATCTGGGATTCCAGAGAAATGCATTGAAGAGATATATGTGGCTGAATTGAGGGAAGAAACTGCTGCCTAAAACTAAGAAGCTGATCTAAAACAAGTGAAAGCTCTCAGCTTTGTTATGTGCATATGAACAATGAAGAACACTACTGAGCAGACTTTTTTTTTTTTTTTTCTCCATCTCTCTCTGATCTGTCAGTTTCAAGTCTCAAATGAATACCTATAAATTTAAAGATGATGAATATGATGGATGAAAGAAGGGAATCTCAGAATCTCATAATGTTTATCAATGAAAGCAAACTGCCAGATCGGTAGATGCACAGGTCAAGTTTGATGAGTTGGAAAATGGAAATGAGTAAATATGTAGAGTTACCAACATTAATAGGGACAAACATCTCAACGGGTATCTATTGCAATTATTTATTGATTTAGAAGGGACCATCCTAATGACATTCCTATCACTCCAGTTCCTTCTAATATGGGGCAGAGAGAGGAAAAGGATAGCACTCTCTTTTCTGAGAAGGGACCATGTCCTAGCGAAAAATCGGGGTCCATTCTAGTGACAAATGATATCCTCTTTCCAATTCCTACCATTAAGAGTGAGAGAAACTTGATATATACTGATATATATCCGGGACAGAACAATATGACAAAGATATTGAGAAGTTGGACTATAACTATGTTACAACAAAATAAGTCGTACATAGTTCAATTAGATAAGATATATACTCTTAACTAAGAGGTACAGCAGAAAATAATTTTGCACTGTTTTTTAGAAAGCAAATGTTCACTACTCATGTATATAAGCAGACATGCAGAAAGTTCACAAGCCACAAACTAGACTACATTTGGAGCAATGAATACAAACAAATTTTTTTGTAGAGTTCAAGCATCCACGCTCGAGGTCATTATAAGAAAAGGAAGGGTTGTTTCAGAATTTGACTATAAATATAGTTGGATGAGCTCGTCACTCACCACAGATGGAGAAAGAACGCCCAAATCTGTGAAGAGAAGAGTAAGGTATTGAGGAGGAGTATAATCACGAGCAGATTTTTCCACTTCAACCTTGGATGGGATAGGAACCCCAAAATCAATGGGACGCAGGGCAGGGGCCATGTCTTTCTGATCTAATGGGTAGAGTCGGGCAAACTGCAAAAATAATTGCAAGTCAGTTTTTTCCCCAGTAACTGTAATCATAAGAGGTAAGAAGGTATTTACTAATCCCAATACTGTAAATGATCTAATGAAGGCAAGTAAGTAGATGGAGGCAAACCTTATAACTCTCAGCAGCTACATACATCGGTTTGTTCATGCTATGTGCCACTAATGCTATTTGATAGGTGCCCATCATGTTGATTATACCTCCACTTTCAACAACTCCATCAGCCCCAACTAGAACCATGTCAACCTCATCCATCGTATATGCTACTGCTGAGTCAATTAGGAGCTTTACAGGAACATCAAGTTTAGCTAGCTCATTGGATAGACGCAACCCTGTCCTGTCTGGTCTTCCTTCTGCATATTTTACGAACAAATTTCAACAAATCGAAAGTTAATAAAGACAATGTAGATGCCATGGAAGCGATAGACAAGATTAAAAAGAAAATACTGGTTTCTTGTTGCATTAGAGTTCATCATACTGTTAGGCAAGTGTACTAGAGGAAAAGAAAAAAGGGAGAATACCTTCTCTTTAGTTAGTTGGCTAGGCTGAGTACTTACTTTATATAGCATGTAATAAGTTAGTTTTATCATTCATGTATTTTCTGTGTGTGCCATAGTGGTAGGAAGAGACGTAAGCCCTCTTGAAATAACTTGGCTGCTGATTTGTACTGGGGCCTAGGAATATTGTGAATTGTTATCCCCACATTCAAAAACCAAAGACAGAAAGGTTCGGACATGAAACGTTAGCCAAACAGCTACAGCCATAATTCACCTTAGTGCAAGCCTGTTTCCTTATCCAATCTTCTCTTAGTGTACGTAAATGGCCCTTTGCCAGACTGAATTTAGTTGATATAGTGGATGAGGATTTGATAGTGCATCTTTATGTCCTCAGCCGCATTTCCCCCATACACAGCTTCAGCAATGCCATGCCACCACTCAGGAGAGTCCTTGTCGTATAAAGCCAACTCTTCTTAAATTATTTCTTTTGCTTGCTTCTCTTAGAGGAAGGCATTGAGCCTAAGCTTCATGTAGAAGTGAAGAGCTCATGCCATTCTAATCCAAGATCCAACTTTCTTGGTTTTAAAGAAAAAAAGAATTGAAGTTGATTTGGAGTCTCATAAGATTCATCAGGCCTAAGTTATGGCAGCACAAAAAAGTGTCTATTTTCTGATAGACAATTTTGGGAACATTGGATATCCTCAGAAGGAGCAGAGGCAAACTCCAGTAAGAATTAATAGAGAAACCACATTGCGACAGTCAATTCAAAAGACAGTAAAGAAGGTTCTTTTATTGGATTCCAAATGAAAACCAGGCATTTGAGAGAATTAAACAGGCTATGATTACCCTCTTAGATTGCACAAGTAGTTGGTGACATTGCACACTAGATTGGAATTTGGATCTCCCACCTGTTGCCTCCATGCACCTAGTCTTTCATGTCTCATAACTTACAAACAACTATAAGCATTCGTGTTGTAGCATAATGTCTCTTCCTCATTTGAGAACTAATTTGGAATCAATTATGGAACCTAAGAAAGTATAGGGAGTTCAGAAAACACACAAATAACAATTCCTGGGAGCTACTAGTTCAATTAAAGTATCTTCCAGTTCCTCCCCGTCTAGCCATCCTAGGTACTTCTGGAAACCATTCAGCAATTGTCTCCTAAATTTCACTTTGGGGACAAGGTGGTAATGTTAGTCACCAATTATAGACGTTTATGAGCCGAGAGGTCTAAAAGGGAATAACTCGGCCAAAGGAGTGCTGGGTTGAGTATGAAATCCAATGAGGAAAAAGTTGATTCTGTTCTGTCATTCAATACCTATGTTAGCCACACCTCAATCTGGCTAACTTAATAATTGTTTTGTGTTCGGGTCCTTTTGTAAATGTTTCTTCACAGTTCTATATCTGTCGCATATCAAGGAGCTACTTTCAATCAAATTCATAGGAAAACAAAAATAAATACGTCCCTTATCCAGTATATCAAAGGGAGAGGTCCAAATCCTAGAAAAAAACACGAACACAAGATTTATAGAGTTTGACTTGGTAACACAGACTTAAATGACAACTCAATTTGCAAGGTGGTTAAAGATTTAAAAGAGCAGAACCTGTGCAAAACACTCTAAAGAGCTTCTTATTCTGTGCAGCTAACCTCAGAACTTCCATAACAACTCTAGAGAAACCATGGACCAAAATTGTACAACCATCAAAAATGAAATCCTGACTGAGCATTGCAATAATTCTCCGTGCCTGCAATGCAATACCAGTTTTAGCATTAAAATACCTTGACAAATAACATGGTGTTCGGCCATTACAAATGATCATCATGGTAAGCTCTACCTTACAAGATATCTCCCCAAACTTTTCTGCACGTTCAATCAGGCGAGACTTAGCAGACTTGAAATCCTCATATTCTAAAGCCGATGTTCTAGTTACATACCGCATGAACAAATCACACCCAGCCGTCAATGATATTGAAGTTGTATCCCATGACTGGAGGAAACAAACAGATAGATGAAATGAATTAGAAGTTATTTATATTAGCCTGTCAACTGAAAGCATTCAAAGATCATCCATTATTTGTATGAACTATTTGTACACCACTACGATTTCGTACATAATTCATTTCCTAAAAACCTCAAAATACAACATATGTGACTCCCAATTATGCCTCTAAAACCTCAAAATACAGTACAACAACTCACCTTCAGAGAGTCCGATGCCTTTTTCAGCTCAATTTCGAGCTCCATCATTGTCGTGGCCTGACTGGACCGTATTACAGCCGCCAAAGACCGAATAGCTGCGACGGCCTCGGCCAAATCCGGCTGTTTCCTCCAGTTATTAAACTCATCGATCACACTGAAAGGCTTGCCAGATTCAGAGTCCCGAACATCAGCTTCCGATAACAATTGTTCGTCGGTCGGGAATCCGACAGCAGCTTGCGCCTGGGCGAGCCAATCACTGGTGACGACGGCGGTATGAGAAGCCCTACTTTGATAATAGGCAGAGATTTTAGGGTTAGGGTTCTGGAAAGTGTCCGCCATAGAAGATTCGTCGACAGGCGGTGAAATTGAAAGGGTTTCAGCGGCCTTTGAAACGCCTTCAGTTTGCTGCTTGTCCAGGATGAAAGAAGCCGATCTCCACCACATTTACGTTCGAGAATTACCCGTACACGACGGTGAAGAATCTAATTTTTCGGGTTTTTAAGAGAGAAAGTGATAGAATCTACGGTTACGCTCCGATTTCGGAGATTCCGGCGACTTCACTCTCTGTCGGCCGAAATCAATTTTAACTAAGAACTATAATTTGTATAAATAAAATCTTATAAAAATAATATTATATTCTAATCCTCCCACTTGTTTTTAAATATTATAAAAATAAGAATTAATTGTTTTTAAAAATAAAATATTTCAACCATAAATATTATTGAATTTTAAAAATACTTCTTTAACTTAAAAAAAATAATTCAAAAAATAGAAAAAAATAATGAATTAAAAAAATTACTTTTTATTTCTTCTTTAACCAATTTGATTATAATTATATTTTTTTTTTTATAATTTAAATTTTAAAAACATTATACAAAAAATAGTTAGGTAGATCGAGTGGTTCCAAACGAGACTAAGGATGATGTAAATATTTACATATAATTATTTTTTTTTTTGAGATCATAATATTAAAAAATATTAATAAAAAGATTTTCACAATATTATAAAATGTTTTTTTTAAATTGTGAAATTTCCATATAATATTATATATTTAGCTAATTTGGTTAATTAAATATAAAAATGCTTAAAATATGGTTTTTTATTTTATTTTATAGATTTATAAAATAAAATTTCAAAATGGAAAACAAAATTAGAAATAAATTATTAAATATAATTGTATAATATAAATCACAATATTAATAAAACCAAAGTTCTGATTATGGTTGAATACAGCTAGCAAATTTATTATGACTGTTATTATCATATATTTATTTTATTCAAATCCATACGCGTTTTTTAATATCATTTTTATTTTCTGAAAATTGAATTTTGTATTTATTAATTATTTAATTTTTAAAAAATTAATTAGATTGACAACTCTATATTGATTTTTTTTAATTGTTTTAATTTCAACGTTGACTCAATTTCTTTATCATTTTTTAAAACTAAAAAATATTCTTTACATTTTTGTTTTTATATATTTTTTAATTTTTTTAAAATATTTCATTAAAAAAATATTAGAATTAGGCCGTTAATTTGTTCCTAATAATTTAGTCCATATAATTTTATAAAACTCTCAAATAAATTATAATTTTTTCAAATTGTGAAGACAAATTTGTAATTTAATAATTTTAAATTATCTTATAATTAAATAAAATAAAATTTAAAGTTGAGTGATTTAATTGTTTTCTAATTAACAACTATATATCTTATCATCAAACTTTGACTTTCAATTTTTAAAAACGAGGAAATAGAAAAAAGAAATATACTTTATTATAAAATTAAATTTATGAAAGTCAATTATATCGAGAAAATTTTAATGAAACACATAATTCAATTTGATAATTTAGATAGCGAAAAATAAATAAATTAAGTTAAATTTTTTATAATATGTATAATTCACCGTACTATAATATAATTTATGTTAACCTAATAAATTTTAAAAATATCTAAGAGTGGCAACTCAAATTAAAAAAAAAAAATTAAAATACCTTAAACTAAACAAATTAATTTTTTTAAATAGGATTAAAATATTTTTTTTAATAAATTAATCATTATTTTTTTGTTCAAAACTAACTAGTATTAAAATATTTAAAAGTCTAAAAATATTTTTGAGATGGAATATAAAAATTTATGATTTTTTATTATTATTTTAGTGAATTATTTATGCATACACAAATATGAGATATTAAAGTATTTATAATAAAATTAGTTGCAATTAATACTTACATTTAATCACTGAATATTTATTTATTTATTAAAAAAATATTAATTTACTGAAAAAATTATTTAAATTGCTTACAAAATATTATCCAAATAATTATTTATTTAAGAAAGTAGTTAGTTTACTTAAAAATTATTCTAATCTCTTTTATTATTTTGATGCTGATTTTTGAAAAAAAAAAAAATCAAAATTATGCAGAAAACCGCATGGTTGACTAGCTAAGAATTGATCATTCATTGAATTAGCGGAATGATTTGCAGGGGTGCTTAATCTGGATGAATGCAAAATTTTGATTTCTGTGGTGGTGGTGATCGGTGAATCTTGGTTGGTTTTCGGAATCATCTAGACTCTCTTCAACTGCTCGTCATTTCATGAGCTTTTATTGGTAGTGAATCGCGGTTTTTTCTCTTCAGAGCTCAACTCTGATTTGTGCTGGCTTCTTCCTTTCGGTTTAGGAGGATTGGGGGTGGTCATGTTCAGTTCAAGTTGAGGCCGATTGGAATTCGACACTGTGTGTATTTCGTTTAGCTTTCAAGTGTTTTATGGTGAATTTGATGATGATGAAGATGTTCGGTGAATTTTTTAGTTTTTTTTTTCGTAACTTCTGTTTGTTTTCTACAGAGAAATTGAGGAGGTGTTCGTGGAAGGTGATCGGAGTTAGACGTAACTGTATTGGGTCGGTTCAGAGGAGTTTGATTGAACTCATTTAAGGTAGTTGAGAAGATGCTTGATCTTGCCCTGTTCTTATTCGATTTAATTAGTTCACGCTTTCTTTACTTTCGATTTAATTTATGTCTGAGATTGGGGCATGGTTCTTTAATGGCGAAACTGCATCTTTCGTTGTTGGAGGATTAATGTTGATGCAAAGAGTGGAAGTAGACCTAATAGGCGAAGTTCCCTTTTCGATGTTTTTTCTTCTTTTGCCTGTTCTTCCTTTGCGTTAAGGTGGAATTAGTTTGATCGTGGGCGCTGGTTTGAATCTTGAGAAGGTTATCTCCCTTGGATGATCTGTTCTTCTTTTTTTCAGATTGAATTTGTTTGGACTACTATCAAATGGGCATGTCATAATGAACGGAATCGTGGGCTTGTTGGTCAATGGATTCTCCCGACAAGACATTAACAGATATACTTGGTAACTGGAAGTCGTGGATCCCTTGGAGATCTGAAGCAGCTAATGTATCGAGGGCTTTTTGGATGCCTGATCAGAGCTGCCGGGTATGCTACGATTGTGACGCGCAATTTACCCTTATCAACCGTAGACACCATTGCCGGCTTTGTGGACGAGTATTTTGTGCTAAGTGTACTGCAAACTCAATACTTGCCCCATCAGGAAATCCAAGGACTCCTCGTGAAGACCGGGAGAGAATTCGTGTTTGTAACTATTGCTTCAAGCAATGGAATCAGGGCATAGCTGCTCCAGATCATGATATCAGGGTGATGATCCAGGATACCTGCAGTTCATCATCAGCAGCAAGTTTGTCCAGTACTAGATCTAGCGGCACTGCTGACAGCAATTGGACTACTCTTGCTTCTGTGCCCTACTCAGTTGAGACCAACCAACAAGCTCAAGACCATTCTGGTCTCAGCCCACAACATTCACCTGTTATCTTAACAGACAGAGATCAACAGGGTGAATCGACTTCGGGGAGGAGCGCTGACATTCTTTCCAGCCTAGATATACCACAAAATCATTCCATGAACAGGTTTTGCCTCTAATGTTTGCATTTAGTTTGGTTCTTACTTGGCCTCTAGAATCCCTGTGTTATTTTGATTATTCCAACCACCTCTATTATAGGGCCTCCGCTATTTTTAACGAGTCGATATTGATTTAACCTCAAGGGTCAACCTTAATGGTATAAACCTTGGAGTTGATCATCTGACCATAGTTCTGAAATAGACAAGAGCCACACATTTTGAAATATGATTTTACCTGTGTAGTTGTTGCCAGTAGTTGGAGCTTCTAGCAAGAAGGCATAGAGTGAAACAAATTTTGTGGTTATTTTACTTAATGTGGCTTGTGGTTTCTTTGTTATCAGGAGCACTGGCAAGGATGATTATGGTGGTGTATACAAGTCAGACACTGAAGCAAGGCCTTCTCCTCTAGTCACAAATTACTTTGGTCAAGCTGAATCTGAAGATATTGACAATGAGCATGGACCATATAATGAGCAGCTTGATGGAGAAATCAGTGACGCCAGGAGTTTAAGTAGCTCTCCCTTGGGGGAAAGTTTTTACTCACATGGTCTGGAAGGAATTCCAGATCTCGACCAAAAGGAAGACACAAGTTTTATTTACGGAGAAGATCAAGGGGATTCCTCTTTAGACTTAACGGATGATGCCCAGTATGAACCTGTTGATTTTGAAAACAATGGGCTTCTCTGGCTCCCACCTGAACCTGAAGATGAAGAAGATGAGATGGAAACATTCTATGATGATGAAGATGGGGGACATGTTGCAGGTGAATGGGGATATTTTCGGGACTCTAGCAATTTTGGGAATGGAGAATATCGTAATAGGGATAGTTCATGTGAGGAGCACAACAATGTCATGAAGAATGTTGTCGATGGACATTTTAGGGCTTTAGTAGCTCAACTGATGCAGGTGGAGAACCTTCCTTTGGGTGAGATCAGTGATAAAGAGAGTTGGCTGGAGATAATTACTTCCCTCTCCTGGGAAGCTGCCACACTACTAAAGCCAGATATGAGTAGAGGCGGTGAGATGGACCCAGGCGGATATGTGAAAGTCAAATGTATAGCTTCGGGATTTCGCCGCAGTAGGTAATTTTTATGGTGTATATATAGCTTTTCATCTGTCCAAAAACTGTCTTATTTCACTTATGTCACCTAACCCTGTGCGTGTGGCTTTTCATTACAAAAATTGTCCTATTTTATTTTGTGACGCTTAATTACACAATTCTTTCTATTTGACTGCTTTTTCTTGACTGATGAAACTTGATTCTTCTCATGGCATCCTGAAATTATCTTTCCTTCGTTACTAGTTCTGCTAGTTTTCTATGTGAGAAGATTCTGCATCTTTCTAGTATAGCCCACAAGTTATTTATAATCACTTTCCTGAGTTAGAGAGAAAGCCTATTGTAAAAATGGTTCTTGGATCTTCGGTTTACGTTTCCCTTAAGAGAGCTGGTAAAATGAGTAATTTGTAAATTGACTTCTCTGTACTCCCTCTTATTGTTCTTAAACCTTACGTATCATTATTTTTCCTCCTAAGTTTGACTGTGTTGAGAGTTAGCCACTTCAAAGTTGTGGACAGAATAGTGACATATGTGGGTATTAAAAATTGAAGCGAAGTGACAATGATCAGTAACCACCGGACAGTCACTTTTCAGGATATGTTTGTCATTCATTATTTAACCTGCCCCATATCAATGATTGTCAGTTATTAGTACTTGTCATATTTGTTGTTCATTCTTTAAAAACCATATCTGCCACTACTTCATTTAGAACTCAACAATCATGTTAACTTTTACCACATGTTACAATGGTAAATTGTACAGGGACTTATTAAATATACTTTTGATTTCAAAAGTTAGTACTTCTAGTTCTTCAAACCTTCTTACAATGAGTTCAATTACTTTTCTTTTAGTTCGGTGGTAAAAGGGGTGGTTTGCAAGAAAAATGTGGCTCATCGGAGAATGACCTCAAAGATAGAGAAATCTCGCTTGCTGATTCTTGGAGGTGCACTTGAATACCAAAGGGTTTCCAATCACTTATCGAGTTTAGATACACTTTTGCAGCAGGTTGTAACTTCTTAGTTCAGTCTATAGTCATTAATGACAAATTGTCAGTGCTTGTATATAATTTGTACTACACATTCATTCATTTGTTTATTTTCCCCTCACGTCTTGTGCTAATTTGATTTAAACCTTTATAGGAAATTGACCATTTGAAGATGGCAGTTGCAAAAATAGATGCACACTGCCCTGATGTTCTTTTAGTTGAAAAATCAGTATCAAGATATGCACAAGAGTACCTACTTGCAAAAGATATATCGCTTGTTCTCAATATCAAGAGACCACTTTTGGAGCGTATAGCCCGCTGCACAGGTGCACAGATAGTTCCTTCGATTGATCAACTGTCATCACCAAAGTTGGGATATTGTGAGTCATTTCATGTAGAAAGGTTCACAGAAGATCTGAGCTCTTCTGGACAGGGAGGGAAAAGATCGGTGAAGACATTGATGTTTTTTGAAGGCTGCCCAAAGCCATTGGGTTGTACTGTAAGTTCTTGATATACCTATCACCAAATTTGGGCGTATTATCTTTTCTACTGAAAATAATGTGTAAAAGCATGCACGTCTTTGTGGACATGAAAAGTAATGTACCAAGAATTTCTAGAAATAAGAGGGGGGAGCTTCGGCATGGCAGAAATAAGTGTTTCATTTTTTCAGTGGTCCACTGGATGAGTTTCTTAATGTGGTTGTTGGTTGGTGTGTCGTCTTGCAGAATAGAGGTGCGATTACAGACCGTTGGTTCAAGTACTAACTTTTTGTATGTCTATTTCTTTAGATTTTGCTTAGAGGGGCCAACGAGGACGAGTTGAAGAAGGCAAAGCGAGTTGTTCAGTATGGAGTTTTTGCTGCTTATCATTTAGCCTTGGAAACATCATTTCTTGCTGATGAAAGAGCCTCTCTACCAGAACTTCCCTTGAACTCCCCAATTACTGTTGCAATTCCCTTGAAATCGTCTGTTATTGAGAGATCCATATCAATGGTGCCTGATTTCTGTCTTCCTTCTTACCCAGGGCAGCAACCTAGCGTACCTATTGACGAGTCACAAAGATCTAAGAGTTTACCTATCTCAGATCTAATCTTATCAAGCAATAGCACTGTACCTTTTGTAGGAAACAGCCCTATTTCTCAGCTCTCACGGCCAACTTCATCTGCGGCAAATTCAGCAGCCATTTTATCTTCTGATCCCATTTCATGGACTACTAATTCAGAGTCTTATGGTGATGAGTCTTCTCCATACCCTACTCCTAAGGAGAGAAATGCATTGGGTACCAGGGGAGAAATGGAAGAATCTTCTAATAGTGGTTATCAAAAGCATCAGGTACTAGGATCTGTTGAGTTGTTGGGGAACGACAAGTTTTCTATCGATGCTGAAGGTGATGATAGCTCAGTGGGATCTAGCCAGCCAATTGGCTCAGAGCCATTAAATGTGCAACAGAATAATCAAAACCATCAAGACTTTGGAACTTCTAAAGAGGAGCTGGGAACAGGAAAAGATAACTTCCCTTCAGCATCTTCTGACCATCAAAGTATTTTGGTCTCGTTATCATCAAGGTGCATACTGAAAGGAAATGTCAGTGAGAGGTCACATCTCTTTAGAATCAAATACTATGGGACTTTCGATAAACCTTTAGGTCGATTCTTAAGGGACTATTTATTAAATCAGGTGAGCGGTCTTACTTTAATGTACATCAGATTTCTCTCTATCGAAAACTTAAAAATCCATAATGAAAATGACAATTTCTCATGCCTTTTCAGACTTATCGATGTGATTCTTGCAACATGCCAGCAGAAGCACATGTGGATTGTTATACTCATAGACAGGGCACCCTCACAATATCTGTTAAAAAGTTACCAGACCTTGTCTTGCCAGGTGAAAGGGAAGGGAAGATTTGGATGTGGCATAGATGCCTGCGATGCCCACGAAAAAATGGTTTTCCCCCAGCTACTCGAAGAGTAGTGATGTCAGATGCTGCATGGGGACTCTCATTTGGAAAGTTCTTAGAGCTCAGTTTTTCTAACCACGTTGCTGCTAGCAGAGTGGCAAGCTGTGGCCACTCTTTACATAGAGACTGCCTTCGTTTTTACGGGTAATCATTTGGCATATCAGCAAGTATTTTAGTTTAAAAAAATTTACAAAACCAGTAATATTCATATACAAAAAACACCTGGCAATACAAAATTGAACTAATCTGTGTCTCACTTTCATCTCTGCACCTCCAGGAGTTATTAAAAAGAGAGAAACCATAGTCTTAAAGTTATCAAAGCATANAATTTGTACTACACATTCATTCATTTGTTTATTTTCCCCTCACGTCTTGTGCTAATTTGATTTAAACCTTTATAGGAAATTGACCATTTGAAGATGGCAGTTGCAAAAATAGATGCACACTGCCCTGATGTTCTTTTAGTTGAAAAATCAGTATCAAGATATGCACAAGAGTACCTACTTGCAAAAGATATATCGCTTGTTCTCAATATCAAGAGACCACTTTTGGAGCGTATAGCCCGCTGCACAGGTGCACAGATAGTTCCTTCGATTGATCAACTGTCATCACCAAAGTTGGGATATTGTGAGTCATTTCATGTAGAAAGGTTCACAGAAGATCTGAGCTCTTCTGGACAGGGAGGGAAAAGATCGGTGAAGACATTGATGTTTTTTGAAGGCTGCCCAAAGCCATTGGGTTGTACTGTAAGTTCTTGATATACCTATCACCAAATTTGGGCGTATTATCTTTTCTACTGAAAATAATGTGTAAAAGCATGCACGTCTTTGTGGACATGAAAAGTAATGTACCAAGAATTTCTAGAAATAAGAGGGGGGAGCTTCGGCATGGCAGAAATAAGTGTTTCATTTTTTCAGTGGTCCACTGGATGAGTTTCTTAATGTGGTTGTTGGTTGGTGTGTCGTCTTGCAGAATAGAGGTGCGATTACAGACCGTTGGTTCAAGTACTAACTTTTTGTATGTCTATTTCTTTAGATTTTGCTTAGAGGGGCCAACGAGGACGAGTTGAAGAAGGCAAAGCGAGTTGTTCAGTATGGAGTTTTTGCTGCTTATCATTTAGCCTTGGAAACATCATTTCTTGCTGATGAAAGAGCCTCTCTACCAGAACTTCCCTTGAACTCCCCAATTACTGTTGCAATTCCCTTGAAATCGTCTGTTATTGAGAGATCCATATCAATGGTGCCTGATTTCTGTCTTCCTTCTTACCCAGGGCAGCAACCTAGCGTACCTATTGACGAGTCACAAAGATCTAAGAGTTTACCTATCTCAGATCTAATCTTATCAAGCAATAGCACTGTACCTTTTGTAGGAAACAGCCCTATTTCTCAGCTCTCACGGCCAACTTCATCTGCGGCAAATTCAGCAGCCATTTTATCTTCTGATCCCATTTCATGGACTACTAATTCAGAGTCTTATGGTGATGAGTCTTCTCCATACCCTACTCCTAAGGAGAGAAATGCATTGGGTACCAGGGGAGAAATGGAAGAATCTTCTAATAGTGGTTATCAAAAGCATCAGGTACTAGGATCTGTTGAGTTGTTGGGGAACGACAAGTTTTCTATCGATGCTGAAGGTGATGATAGCTCAGTGGGATCTAGCCAGCCAATTGGCTCAGAGCCATTAAATGTGCAACAGAATAATCAAAACCATCAAGACTTTGGAACTTCTAAAGAGGAGCTGGGAACAGGAAAAGATAACTTCCCTTCAGCATCTTCTGACCATCAAAGTATTTTGGTCTCGTTATCATCAAGGTGCATACTGAAAGGAAATGTCAGTGAGAGGTCACATCTCTTTAGAATCAAATACTATGGGACTTTCGATAAACCTTTAGGTCGATTCTTAAGGGACTATTTATTAAATCAGGTGAGCGGTCTTACTTTAATGTACATCAGATTTCTCTCTATCGAAAACTTAAAAATCCATAATGAAAATGACAATTTCTCATGCCTTTTCAGACTTATCGATGTGATTCTTGCAACATGCCAGCAGAAGCACATGTGGATTGTTATACTCATAGACAGGGCACCCTCACAATATCTGTTAAAAAGTTACCAGACCTTGTNCCTAAGCATATTCATTTTTTACCATACAATTTGAGTGCTGAAGTTGGTTCCTTTATTATTCTTGGTGTTAGTTGTTTGTGCCCTTCTTTTTTCACTTGATTCAGAAACTTTTTATAAATTCTAGGGTTTAGGGCCTACTTTTTGATCCACAAATCATTGGAATGGAATGGTTTTTTTATTAATTTTATTTTATAGGAAACAGAAAGATATTCATTAAAAAAGGACAAACAAAATAACCTAAAGGCCATGGAACTAGGTGTTTCATGCCTCTGGAGAGGATCAAACAGTAGGCCTCCAATCCAATTTGAGGCTGCCAAACCATATAACGTCACCAAAATAATCAAAATTTACTTAATTTTTACTTGACATCACCAAACAGTAGGCCTCCCATCCAATTTGAGGATGTCAGCTACTCCACTTTTTTCACCTCATTTCGATGTTATGTAAGATAATTGCATCTTCTGGAAGCTGAGGTGCCACTTCTTATTGCATTTCATCGTGAGGAGTTCTCTTTCTTGTCTTATTTTTTTCAACTTATGTTGATATCAAACTAGTCAAAGTGGAAAAGATACCTTCTCTAATTACTTGTGCATCTTCTTTTTCAACCTTTGGCCAGAATTTAGAACTTACCTTCTCTCATTGCTTCACTTGTGCAGATATGGGAGAATGACTGCTTGCTTTCGCTATGCTTCAATAAATGTGCATTCTGTATACCTTCCGCCATCAAAACTTGATTTCAACTATGAGAAGCAGGAGTGGATACAAAAAGAAAAGGATGAGGTGGAATAACTTTTGGATTTGAGATGTTTATGATGTAATTTTTGTTGCACATGGATGATCTAATTCTCTGATCATAGCAGGTGGTGAACAAGGCTGAGCTTTTATTTTCAGAAGTGTTGAATACTCTTCGTCAGATTGCAGAAAAAATATCTGGTGTAGGGACCATTACTAGCATGAGAAAAATGGAACTAAGGCGCCAGATTGCTGGGTTGGAGGCAATGTTACAGAAAGAGAAGGCCAAATTTGAGGTGAATGTCGAAACTAGACGTCTCTTTGAACATCTTACCACGCATCCTAAATTTGTACGGAAATTCAATTTGGTTACACCGTGCTTTTCAGTTGAATCTCTTTAGGGGATGAATTTGTCAGAGCTTATCTTTTTATACTTTACTGACAAAGCGTTTTTCTTTCAACTCCTCAATCTGTTTAGTAATTGGGAATAAGGATGAACCGAAGTGGTTGGGCTCGTCTCATACTGTTTTACCGTATGGTGCATATGCCTTTTTTTGACCATTTTGATGGCTCATTTGCATTATCTGCTTGTATCTTAGGAGTTGGGAATTAGGATGGACCAAAGTGGTTGGGCTCTTCTTGTTCCGTATTATTGTCTTGTGCATATAACACATGCATTACAAAATTTGACTTGTCCTCAGATTACATTTTAAAAAAAAAAAAAAAAAAAAAAAAAGTAATATCTTGACAGTGATTTTATGCATACATGTATTCTTCTCGGTGATATTACCAAACTCATGTTCATAAAGAACTTTTCTTGTGTCTTAAGCACCACAATTGATTCTTAAATTTACAAGTAAAGCAACTTTTTTTTTTTTTTACTTTTAGATAGTTCATGCATACAATATCTAATTTCTTGCTTCTGCTACTTGTGGTTAAGGAATCACTCCATAAGACTATGAATGGGGAAGGAAAACAGGGCCAGGTTACTGTAGACATTCTTGAGATCAACTATCTGCGTAGGAAGTTACTCGTCCAAGCTTATGTATGGGATCAGCACTTGATCCATGCTGCCAGTTTAGACAACGGTAGCTCTAATGGCAGCTTTTTTGCGGAATCTGAAGAGAGGCTTTCTGAAATTAGCAGCACCGGAAAATCAGTAGAAGACCTTAAATCTTCTCGTCTCGTCTATCAACAGTGTAATGGAGGCCAAAGTAAAGGAGAAGAATTTGTTACCAGCCTGGCTCAACCTGACATTCAAATCAAAGAAGTTGGAGATTCAGATTCACATAAAGGAGAGGATTTATGCAGCACAAGCATTAATGCTCCATCTGAACCCGTAGAATCAAGTGCAAATGTTCATACTGTTCAGGCTGATGGGCAGATTTCTAGGCTGGTAACTTTATCAGATACACTCGAGGCGGCATGGACAGATGAAAATGGTTCAGTAGTTGGAATAACGAAAGATAACTCTCATATTCTATCCAATTCAACTATATCAGATTCATCAGGCATCAATGATACTTTACGGAATGATCGTTCTGAAGATCGGAATGTGGACAGGTTTACCCATTCTGTTTCTCAGTCACTTCCTTCAAAGGCACTTGATGATACAGAGGACTTTGCTAGTCAGTTAGAGACGGCATCCTCAAACTTCTATTATTTATTTAATGAGAATTTTCTAGCTACTGGTCAGAAACTTGAAGCACTAGCAAAACACAATCCTGTCTTTCTGTCTTCATTCTGGGAGCTAGAGTTTCAAGGTGGAGCTAAGCTGTTCTTGCCCCTTGGTGTAAATGAAACTGTTGTTCCAGTCTTTGATGATGAACCCTCAAGTATCATTGCTTACGCCTTAATGTCACCAGAATATCACTCCGAGCTGATTGATGAGCCAGAAAAACCAAGAGATTGTGGCGATTCGTTGCCTTCCTCATCTTTCACAGAATCATTTTTGCAGTCCTCTGATGACTTCTCCTTCGATACTTCTAAAATTTCGGGGCCTTCGGATGATAGTTTTTCAACCATCTCTGGATCTCGTACCTCACTTGGCTTGGATCCACTCTTATACCCAAAGTCCCTTAATCCCAGAATCGTTTTCGAAGACTATGGCCCCCATGGTGGAGTAAAATATTCTGTTACCTGTTACTATGCAAAACGTTTTGAAGCTTTGAGGAGGATTTGTTGTTCAGAACTCGACTTCGTAAAGTCTCTTAGTCGTTGTAAGAAGTGGGGAGCCCAAGGTGGTAAGAGTAATGTTTTCTTTGCCAAAACTTGGGACGATCGATTTATTATTAAGCAAGTCACCAAGACAGAACTGGAGTCATTTATCAAATTTGCACCTGAATATTTCAAGTATTTATCTGAATCAGTTAGTATGAGAAGTCCTACATGCCTAGCAAAGATTCTTGGAATTTATCAGGTACTGCTAATCCTTGGGCTTTAAGATGTCATTGTGTAATAAAATTGTAGCTATGTATATAGTTTTCCAGTTCTTGAGAAAAACGCGCTCTTCAAAGATAGATTGAAGATAGATTAGTATTAGTCTGTTATAAATGACTAATTCGTCGTCCGACAGCTACATGGAGGAGATGATAAAATGCAAAATTTAACTCTTTGATAAGAACTTCAATTATAATATTGTGGTTTACTTGTGATAATTGAGAGGTTATCTTGTCTGAAATTTTCTCTTTGTTGTTGGTTTCATGGTGGAAGGTTACGGCAAAGCATCTTAAAGGAGGGAAAGAATCAAAGATGGACGTTTTGGTTATGGAGAATCTTCTGTTTAGAAGGAATGTTAGGCGGCTTTATGATCTAAAAGGATCTTCAAGATCACGCTATAATGCTGATTCAACTGGGAAAAACAAGGTTCTGTTGGACCTTAACTTGATTGAAACAATGCGAACGTCTCCAATTTTCGTCGGAAACAAAGCGAAACGATTGTTAGAGAGAGCTGTCTGGAATGATACTTCATTTCTAGCTGTAAGTTCACAAATATGCTTCTTCTGTAAACGCTCATTTGACACGTTCTCACACATTGCTTAACCTGTGGTGTGGCGATGCAGTCGATCGGTGTAATGGACTACTCGCTGCTGGTTGGGGTGGACGAGGAGAAACACGAACTGGTTATGGGGATCATCGATTTCATGAGACAGTATACATGGGACAAACACCTTGAGACTTGGGTGAAGGCCACAGGCATTCTTGGTGGGGCAAACTCCTCTCCAACTGTGATCTCCCCCAAGGAGTACAAGAAGAGGTTCAGGAAAGCCATGACAACCTACTTCCCGATGGTCCCAGACCAGTGGCTTCCGCAGTCTATCGTTCCGAGCCACTCTCAGTCTGATTTAGGCAACGAGAACTCGCAGGATGGCAAATTGGATGCTGCGTCTGTTGCCTCGTAGATATCTATGTGAGTGAATTTCTTTATGTTCATTATCTTGTTGGGTAATAATCGATTCTTTTATGTACATTCTTTTTGGTCCGTGAAGATAATTTGTTAGGAGGTGTTGTGAAAGAAGGCTGCTGCTAAAGCCATCAAGGAAGGAGGTATGATATTAGTTCACCTCTTGATTCAGATCTTTGTATAAAGTAGGTTAGTGTTATTATAGCTAGATTTACAGTGAAAAACTTCTGTTCCACCAAAATACATTACCTCCATTTGTTGTACTTTACAAGGCAAGTTACCTCAATGAAACCAAATTTTGAATCATACTTGTATGTGTTGAAGTATGGAAGAGTATCATCCCAATGCTCAGCAGTTCAAGAATTGGACTCAAAACCTATGGAAGCTATACAATTTTGGGCTTGAATTCATCCCCATGAGGAAATTAATGCAAGAACAACAATGGAATTTGGGCAGTGAATTTGATTTATGTGATTCGGATATAGAAGAGAGTACATTTACTCAAAGCTACTAAAATTAAAACAACTTATGTCTGTATACATTCAACATACGAAATACGTACCCTTGACATCTGAGTATGATTCGAAAGAGTTAGACCATAATTAGATTAGTAGTACGAGTTGAAGCCATTGACGTTCAGTACACCTTTTTCAGCATGGCGTCCACCACCACCACCTTTTCCTCGATGAATCCAATTTTGTTTTAGTAGGAGATCAAGAATCTCGCTCTCTCTAAGTGTGGTCAAAAGATGAAACAAAAAGAAAAACACATCAATCAAACGATTTACAGAAATTTTTTTTAGATACGTTTAGGTTTAGAATAGTGATTCATTTACCTATGATGGTTGCCTTTTTCAAGATGGTTTTGGTGCAAGCGAGGACCCTCATCGTATCCTTCGCAGACGATCTCCCCATTTTCGTCTGTGTAGCAAATCACTCCCTCTGATTGATCCTCGAAAATCTGTTCGTTTTTCATCAAACTTGATAATCAAATACTAACCCGAACTATTCTAAAAAGATCAAATGATCCATAAAATCATAGTCATCCCATCACTATACCACATTGATTCGGTAATAATAATAATAATAAAAAAGACAATAACGAACCGAACGAAATCAATAGCTTGGATCATATATCAACCAATTAGTTACTTCAATAAAGCGGATTGGTTTTAAAGATGATGAGGAATCAAAAGAAGAATATATGAAAGAAGAAAGTGGAAAAAGCAAAGAGAGAGAAAATGAAAGGAGAAGAAGTTGACCTTGTTGTTAATGGAAGATCTGATCTGCAGTGGGAGAGATTTCTTGAGAGGAAACTTTGAAGGTTTGAGCATCCGAATTCTGCTTGAAGGCCTAACTGAGACTGAAAGTCCAGATTTCAGAAGACAGAAATTGAGAGAAGAACAAGAACAAGAAGAAGTAGTGAATGCCATAAGAAAAAGAAGAAGAAGAAGAAGAATATGAAACCTTGATTCAACTAATCTTTATATTTAATGTTTTCCTAAGTTTTATACCCAACGAAGTATAGGTTAAAAATATTCCAATTATTGGAGATTGGTTATGTCTCATCATGGGGCATTATTGAAATATATATATATAATATTGTAATGTGAGGGCCCATGTGATGTGGCTTATCTTCAACCGGTTGCTGCCGGTGAATCCAATATCTCCACTATGTCTTTATACAAAGTTCTCTCCCTCTCTCTTTCTGGTAATTGGCTGGGAGGTCTTTTCAAAGTTAGTGGTGTAATTTCCTTTTTTTGCTGTTTGTTTTCTTTCTTTTTAAATTTTATGTTTTTCGTACTTCTCGATAACATGGTAATAGCTCAGTAGTATCCCTTTTCTTAAGGGGCTTGTTCGGTTAGAGTCCTCTTTGTAAGAGAATAGCAGTCCATTATTTTATGGCTTTGAGAAGCTCCTAATAACCGTGCCCTAAAATCGTCATTTCACGTCCTCCTTTTTCTTATTATCGACATGGAATGTTTCTTCAATCTGATCCTAAAACCTTTTTCTATTCCAATGACCATTTCAACGGTTTTCTAATCACTACGTGTAAAGATGTAAAGCTATGAGTAGAGTGTGGAGGAAGTGAGCATAGTGCTCATTGGTGGTGATGCTGTGGAATATTCTGATATTCTGTCTCCCCAAAAGGAAACAGTTCCTTGAAATAGATTGAAGAAAATGGCATATTTGGGAATAGTTTTGGGCAATAAGGAGCCCACATCTGTCATTCATCCATCAAGTGAGTTTTGTTCCATGTCAGTATACAACCGCTTTGTTTAACAGCTTAAATCTATCGCTAGCAGATATTGTCTTCTTTGGACCTTTACTCTCGAACTTTCCCTTAAGGCACTCTCGAGCTTCCCCTCAAGGCACTCTCGAGCTTCCCCTTAAGGCACTCTCGAGCTTCCCCTTAAGGCACTCACGAGCTTCCCCTTAAAGCACTCTCAGGTTTCCCCTTACTTAAGGCACTCTCGGGCTTCTCCTTAAGGCACTCTCGGGGCACTCTCGGGCTTCTCCTTAAGGCACTCTCGGGCTTCCCCATAAGTTTCTAAAACGTATCTGCTAGGGAGAAGTTTTCACTCTTATAAAGAATGTTTCGTTCCCCTCTCCAACCGATGTGGGATCTCACACAGTGATTTCAATTATCCAACTCCCGTATAGCAAAAAATCTCATTGGATGGTTCATTCCGTTTTTAAATTTTCCTGGCCACCTAACCTAACAGATATTTTTCATATGATGTCCAAAGTTGAAATCTTCACCTCACATTTGTTGTACTCATTCAAAAGGAGAGAGGGAGAGGGAAAGAGGAAATTGAACTCTCAGGGATCACTGAGATATCTCTGTTTGCTTGCCTTACAATTAGCCTGTAGGCTGTATAACTGCTTTGATGTATTCATTCTCTATTTAAAGATAAGATACTTCGCTGAACAATCAAAATTTTCAAGGGGCACAGAAAGACCTTGTGCCTTGATAAGTTATTTAGTTCACCGATCCCACATTATTCATTAGCCCAAAAATAAAAAACATAACATGCTTCGACACATCGTATTTTCCAAGAAATATGGGGAATTGGTTGCACCTGGTGAGTCCCCAGTGCTTTGGATAGTCTGGAACTTAGTCGCGATATTCGTTCATGAATGCTTTATGGAAGTTGGTCAGGCGAGAGACGACGGCCGGGATCTTTCCCTCTTGGGGTAGTATTGTACACCTGAAGTGCCATGTACCGGGCACCTATGTCAAAACAAATGCAGAATGGAACATTTAGTTGTGTAGTATAAATGGTTGAAAATTCAAATACAGCAGATGATGGTTTGGAACTAGATGGAGAAGTTAGGCCAACGTCACAAACCTGCCCAAAGCCAGAACCGGGGACGACAACTATTCCAGTGGCGTGGAGAAGTTGGCGGCAATAGAATGCATCAGGAGCCGTATTTGCAGCTTCTGCTGCTTTTATTGCCTTTTCAGGCAGCTCAATACGAGGGAATAGGTACATTGCGCCTTCTGCTTTATTGCATGTTACGTTTTCTAAACTATTGAATGCAGCTTCTAATGTCTGCAAGACAATAAATTGTATGGAGTATAATCCTTAATTTTGTGCATCACAGATAAACAATTATGGACTGATTGGTGATAACAAGTTCGAAGATTAGTCGAATCAAGATTTCAGGAATTCTAACGTTTTCTTTTTCTTCTCCACAGCATACAGATTTATTCAAAACAAAAAGAGAGTATACTCATTCCACAAACCTTTGCACGCTTTGCCAGAGACGAGAGGATGCCATCTCTCTCTGCACAATACGATTCATAGATGTGATCCCCAACCTGCACAAATCATCAACAGTCTTCAACCAAAGAGGAAAAATAAATTGATACAAAGTTACGCATTGCACTTCAGCTTTTTCTTGCGGACATTTTTGCCTTGTAATGGATGAATTTAGTTATGCATAGAAATCAGAAGAACCTAACCTTTGGTGGGTTCATAACAAGGCTAGCAAGAATCTGGCCGGAAATATTAGAACAAAGATTAACGGATGCCACTTTGTATATTTGTTCCCTTACATCAGCACTAAACCCAGTAATCTCCATGTAACCTCCCCGTTTTCCACACTCACCGTAGTATCCTAATGCCAGGAAGACAAAGTAACGCATGAAATCAGCCCAGTTGTCCACATAGAATTCACCTCACCAGGCTTAAAATAGATATGAACAAAAGCAACAAACCTTTAGAGACAGACTGGAATGATACTAAGGAGATGTCCTTTTCACCATAACCCATGGTGCGTGAAATCTTCTTAAAAGAGTGGAACTTCTTGTCTGGAACATAAATATTTTCTTGATATACCTGCAACATTTATCAGGTCTTATGAATCCACGGTGATGGATTAATACAACCAGTAAAGTTATGTTGCAGAGTTCCATGGATGTTCTAGATTTACCTCATCTGCCAGAAGAACGAGGCCCTCTTGCTTGCAGAACTCCACTATTTGCTCTTGGTTTTCCTTAGTGAGCACCTATAGTCATACAGATACTACAATAAATTAAAGTATCTAAAGAATTACGAAGCAAAATATGCAAAGCAGAAAGAAACCCATTGAGAGAGATGAGAGTATCAGATATTGCAAACTAGCAAATCTGAAAGTAATTCCATCCCAAGATTACATTCAAAACCTATCCAATAATATACCTGCCCTGTAGGATTTCCGGGATTTATAACCACCAATGCTCTAACGGAAATATTCTTTGACCTGGCAGACTCCAATTGCTTCTTCAGATCAGAAATTTCCAATCCCCATCCCGATGCTTCATCAAGATAGTAGGGGACCTGCAAACCACCAATAAATGTCAACTGTTTGATCTCTCTACAACAAAAAGAATTGGAAGCACACAAAAGTTATAAAACTCTGTTTGGAACAAACGAAGTCGTAAACACATTAACTAGAAGGAACCAAATCAAACGATTAAGATTTTCTGAAATAATATGAAACGTACGAGAGTACCGCCGTGAAGAGCTATAGAAGCAGAGTACAGAGGGTACTGAGGAATGGGAC
The DNA here is from genome assembly GCF_002806865.2 of Cucurbita pepo subsp. pepo. Taxonomy (NCBI): domain Eukaryota; kingdom Viridiplantae; phylum Streptophyta; class Magnoliopsida; order Cucurbitales; family Cucurbitaceae; genus Cucurbita; species Cucurbita pepo. The sequence continues at coordinate 3,173,077 of NC_036654.1, read as the reverse complement.
AGAGTATTCCATCTTTCTCTGAACTTATTAGCAATTGCATCATCATATGGACCTGGTAACGGACAGATAGAAGAGCCACTTAGACATGCTATTACTCTGAGATTTATATCTTGTGTCCACTTTCAAATATAAAGACTCGATCTCAGATACTAAAACTTACTGCAGGGCTTGCACCATCTGTTAAAAATATATCATTAGGATCTGCAGGAAACCCATCACGAGCTTCAATTCCATCAGCAATTGCATCGCGCAGCCCCTTAATACCCTGATGTGACAAATAGATCAAAAGTCAGATAACCTGAATTCTATGTTACCTAAAACTCCAACTTTTTTCTTGTCTTCTTGATAACAACCTGACTATGGCTGTAAGCACCAGTTGCTTTCCCAGGAATTTGTTTCAGAATTTGTGAAGCTCGCTTAATGGCATCTTCACTGCAACAAGTTGGAACAAAAAATCATGTAGGAAACAGAAAAAACATTATTACCAAAAATCTGAGTACTGAGAACAAAGGAAGATGTCTACTTTGAGCAAAAAAATTTGATGTAAAGCTGATGTAGATTAATAAAATAAGCTGAAATAATTGTCCATGAAATTTGTATAACCCTTCTGGAAAACAACGCGATCAAACATAAAATTCTTTTCATGATTTACCAAAGTCGGGCATTGGTTTTTAAAGAACATGTAGAGGAAAATTTTAGTAGCTTTCTAAGCCACAGTACCTGAACAAACCCTGAATTTCACTTCTATCCAGTAAAGATGGATGGTCACATAATGCAAGAACCTGAGTAAACAAGGATTATCAGGAATAAAATTGCTAAAGGCACAATGGAAAGTGCAAACAGTCAGTACTCTGGCAAACCTCACGGAAAAATGTTATTGGTTGCTGACCAAGGGACTGAGGATTTCCTATATTGCAGTACAGTATCTGCATAACAAAGTTATTCAATAATGGTATAAGTGGGTCGTACAAAAACCGTATATCACCAGCAAGATCTGTGTCGTTAGACACGAAAAGCCTTTCACTATATTCAAAATGAATGTAGTTTGGATAGCATCAACAGATAATTTCCCATGCTAGCCTCAATTGGGAGCATGAGAACATATAATGAATGCGGTATGATGCTAATACAAAATGAGTAGACAAAAGTAATCATACCTCATCAAAAGGATGTGAGCCTGGTTTAGACAGTAGCTCTTCTTGCAGTTTCTGTTAAGAGAATAAAAAGATAGTAAATAGAAGGATGATAATCACAAAGTAAGCAATTCCGATCAGATTTAGAACTAATAAATCAAAGCAAAACCAGCTCCCAGATCCCAAATCTATTCAACCCGATGCCATAATTTTCCTATGTTTTCCTGCTTGACCTTGCAGGTTGCTTATTACTAATTTCAACCCTTCAAATTAGCATACAAATATTAACGTCAATATAAATACATCCGCACAAAGTTACCTGAGCAAGGACGACAATCTCACCACGAACAGCATATTCACATTTCAGAACCTATAGAAGAAAACCAAAATTAGGCCTTTGGAAACTGGAAAAACAATACGGTGAAACAATCGATCGTGAAAGCAACAAGGAAATATTGTTCAAGGGATTAACACTAGTACGGGAGATTGTCTCAAAACATCAAGGAGTTGTCATTTTCCAACACATGCTGAACTCATTTTGTCTGTCAGAGAAGAGTACATATGCAAACCCATGGCAATGATCAACGAAATGAATTAAGATAGCGACATAACCATAAGAAAAATGCTTTGGATACCCTACAGAACGACCATCAAACTCCCGTATATCAAAATGGATTCCCTCTCATCGAAAACAACAAGAAACATAGCTATAACAGAAAGCGCAAACTCAAGATGAGTAAGGAACATCACAGATCCGCGATGATCGACGATAACAAGGATAACAACAACGATAACAGAGAACACGATCACGATTTATCTGGAAGTAGAAAATCCAATCCAAACAGTGCATCAAATCGTCAAACAGTAAAAGAACAGTTCAAAATCAGTATGCAAAGTGAACCTTAGGATTGATGTTCTGAACGGAAACCGGAAGAGGTTTTTCCAAAAGAGACGCCATAGAAAAGGATGAAGAAGCGAATGAGAAGCAACGAGAGAGAAAGAAGCAGGTGCCGCTACTGTATCTGATGGGATAGTTCAAAAGAAATGGTTGAGAATCGCAGGCCTCGAACTTCCGCGTCAAGATTTATTGGGGGAGAGAAAAGGAAAGTTCGTCGATGGTACACGCACCTGCGTTTGTCGCTGTCAAAGCCGACCAACTCGTCTGGTCACGAAGCCGCACATGGATTGCGACATTGATATGCATTTTGCATCGAATTCCCATACCGAACAGCGGCGCCCCTGTTCTTCTCATCCCTCCTCCATTCATTCCGCCATGGAAATCCATTCCAGCTTGTTCCATGCCATGCCGAAGCATCTCACTGATTTACAATCTCAATTCTTGCTTCGTCAAATTCCTTTCTCTCCAACTGAGCTGTGAAAATGTTTTTTTTTTATTTTTTTTATTCTTCCTTTTTTTAGAAAATCCGTTAATTTCTTCCACAAATACATTTAATTTTTAATTAAATTAAAATACTATTTTTCAAAGTGCTTTAATTCTTAATATAATATTAAGAGAATTTTAACAAATTATAAAGAAAAATTTTAAAAATTAAAACTAAAATTTCTTCAAAATTTTCAAAGCTCGTACTTATCACTATAAATAAAATATTACATGAAATCGAGTTTAATTTCAAAGTGGATAGGTGGAAATCACTACAAGAGGGTAAGATTTGAATTACCTTGTTCATCGAATATCTCAAGGCAATAACATTGTTAGAGATTCGAATCACTCCACAAGCAAGATCGATCATGTCTAGTTTGAATGATTCTTGTTGATCAAATATCTCAAGACAATAACACTTGTCTGAGATTCGAATCACCCCACAAGTAAGATTGATCATGTCGAGCTTGAATGATTCTACATGCAACCTAAACAATGGCAAAGAAATTTAACCATTGGCTAAAGAAATGCTTTTTTTTTTTTACTACATTTTCGAAGTCTACTTACTCTAGCCTCAAAATAAAATTATTAACATTCATATTTAATGATCATAATTAATAACTGTAACCTAATTTAAATAAAAAGTCTTCAAATACATTAATGGAATATAATTACTCTTAATTGTAATCCACCCAAAATTTATAACATGAAACTTCATTCTTCTTCAATAATGTGGAATGAATTGATTTTTTTTTTTTAATTTCAACTATATTTTCTTCACATCTTCATTAAAGTATATTGTATGTTTGGGATCTCTTGGTTCGTGCATTATAAATTTTTATTAAAATTTAATGATTAAATTTAAAGTACTAATTGAGGTTTAAAATTAATGATTATAAAGATTTAGCTTTTAAAATTTAGAATTATTTAGTGCACGTGATAATATTTACTTTATCTATTTTTAAAATAAAATTTATTAAAATTTAGAGGTAAATACTATAACAAGGCTGAGCAATATTTTTTTTAACAAAATAATACTTTTTAATTATTAAATAATTTTTGAAAAAAATATCATGTATATTTTTACCTTAAAATTATTGTTATTATTTACCTAATTTCAGTAAAAAAAAAACTTGAAATTGACGTGCTAATTTGAAAGTATATAGTTTTTAACCAATAAATTTTAAAATATATGACTAAAATAATATTTTAATTTTATGTAAGTAAAAGATTTATGTCAGTAATATTTTGGAATTTTTCTCTATATATATATATATTTAAAAATGAAAGTAAGTTTACAAATTAAAAAATATAAAAACAAGCTTGAAAAATAAAATAAAAAACAGGGGCAAAATGGACATTTGACGAAAAGCATTTTCTTTTAGGTCCATGGCTTGGGCAACAAGCCAGTGGGAATATTCGAAGCCAAATTCTCGTTTTGTTCGTGCAAAATTTAAACACGTAGCCATTGTCCAATAAATGAACACGTCACCTCAAATTTTATAATTAAATATACGCGAACTTCAAAAAAAAAAAAGAAAAATACCATTATAGCCACCTGTTTTCCAATGTCGGTTTCTCCACTTTTAATTTTTAATTTTATTTTTTAACCCCTAAAATTAATTTCATTTCTATTATAATTTTTTTAATTAGATCTAACAATTTTATTAAAAAATACAAAAAATAGATTTAAATATTAAAAAAACCCAAAATAGTAGGGAAAAAAAATATCGATTATAAAAATTATTTGAATATAATATAAAATTGGAGAATTTTATTTACTAAAATGTTTTTTAGGGTAAAGCTTAATGGGAAAAGAATAATAGTGTTTTTTTAAATTATTTATAGATATAAAAACGTATTATTTGCAAACACCTTATTTATTTTTTATTTTTTTATTTTTTTATTTTTTTATTTCTTTGTCAAATTTGCATTTGAACCTAAAATTTATTGTGATGATGACGTGGAGAAAGTGAAAGGATGACTTATTATATTTTAGAGGTGATAGGATAATAAAAAAAAAATAAAGGCTAAATTATTAATAAAATAAATAAATTGTAATGTTATTTGTTACATTTTCATTAATTTTTTTAAATTATATTTGGGAGTGAAAAACCTATTTTATTTTTATTTATTTATACATATATTTATTTTATTTTTATTTAACTTTATAATTATCTATTCTCCAATAACTGTTTAAAATAATTTTAACTAATTTGAAGTTAATTTTTTTAAATATATATTCTAATTGAATTGTAATTGATATTTGAAAATAAATAAATAAATAAAGGTGGTATAAACTAATATTTTAAACAAAAAAAAAATTGAATAAATAACCTAAATATTAATTACGAACAATTAAATTGATTTTTAAAACTATCCTAACCAACTGGAATACCTGTATTTTCTACTTCCATTCGACACGTGGCAGCAGAAAAGTATCCTAACAATATAAATAAAGGGAAATGACCATTCATTTAACGGAAGAAACATATTTGGCAAGAGGTTGTTTGTTAATAGTCTTGTCCGTATTTTGTTCTTTGTTCTTTGTGGAACACGTGGTGATCACAATATTTTTCTGCACTTTTTACAACATCATCTCCTTGTCTACCTCTCACTGAGACTATTTCTACAAATCAACACGAGTCCTTTCAACATATTTTGTCCACACTCACATGTATCTTAAAAAATTCATAAGAGGAATATAGAATCGCTCAAAGAAAAGTATGTTTAACTATGTAGTTCTTGTGATTGAGTCACTGAAAAGAAAGGTACACATTGTTCGTATAGGTCTTAACTTTCAATTCTTTTAAGTCTTTGCTAGTCATAGCATCATCAAGATCATTCTCATTCAAATGTGGTATAAGTTCATTTACGTACTCCTATTTTATTCGGGTGTCACACCCTTGATACTTAGACTTACGCTCGAATCTGACCACAATCTTTTGGGTCAAAGAGGATCATGGTAAAAAGGGTATTAATAATAAATAAATAAATAATACTTACAAAAAATTGTACAATAATTTTAGATGAAAATTATTAAATACACTGTTTCAAAATATATATTTACAAATAAATAAATAAATAAATAAATAAAAGTATTATGTCAATTTATGATGAAAGGTGTCTATTTACACGTATCATCTTTCTTATTAATTTTATTGAACTTGTTAAACTTTTTCTTAAACGTACAATGTATTAATATTAATTTCAAACGTTCATAGGTATTTTTGAGATATGATATTAATGATTCCGTTAAGGTAATTTTGAATTTTTCTTTTTATAAAAAAAATTTAAGATATTACCGAACATTTTTTTAAATACATCTAAAAATTTAAACGTATTTTTAAAATAAAATATTAATTATTTATATTTAACATTAATTACTTTTAAACGCCCATTAAAATTTAAAAAGTATTTCAAAGTTTAATGGTATTTTTATTAATTTAATTTTTTTTTTCCGTTTAAAAATAAATTAGAGAAGGAATATTGAGAAGAGACGTGTTTGGAAGGAACTAACGAATTTGATTCAAAATTAGAATTTAAGAATGGTTTGAAAAATGGTATGAAATCAATAAAAGAAGGAAAAGCAATAATTATAATAATAAAGTGTTTTAGGTGAAAGTTGAAAACTGGGTAAAGTTACACTATTGTCCTTGGCCCTTGAAATTTTAATTGAATTTTTGTCAATATAATGGACCAATTCAAAATTAATTTCAAACTAATTATAAATTAAATTAAAATATTAAGAACAATTATGTCAATTCTAAAATAAAAAAGAATTTTTAAAAACACGTAATTCACATTACTCGAGAATTGACTAATCTAAATAGTCAAACCCAAATCATAGACGTTGAGTTCGGTTAGATTTTTTTTTCTTTAATTTTGGGTTGAATTTTTTGAAAACTACAAATTTTGGGTCCGTTTGTAAGCTGACATTTTTAAAATTTGATCTACGAGTATCCAAAATGTCTTAAAATTTGGTACGTACGTGGTGTATTATTGTTGATTTTAGACCATTTTTCTTTTCAAAAGACGAAATTAATATTTTTGAAATATTCAATACTAAATTAAAAAAATTACTATACATAATAATAAATTATAGTTTACATATATATCATATTTGATGGTGTTTGACTCCTTAGCACATGTATTTTTCCATTTATTGTTATTTTTATATCATGGTAATTTATTTGATTATAAATAAGATAACTTTTACATCATTTAGGTGTGGTGGATTATGCAAACATTCTCAATATATATATAAATGATAATTTAATTTGACGTTCTTGATTGCAACAATTATTTGTAGATATCTCAATTAAGGAGAGTAAGTAACGTGATCATGTCATAAAAGATGTAAGGAAATGTCGAATCCTAATTTTGAAATCTAATATTAGTGTTATTTATTATTATTGTTAGATTTGAAAGGAGTGACAAAAGGGATTAAAAAATAATATGAATTTGAATTATGACGACATTCTTTGTCAACACAAATTAAATTCAAAATTAAATTCAAAATTAAATTCAAAATTTCTTACACTCCATCATCTACGAGTCTTTTAACATAAATTAAAATAAATAATTGAAGTCAATGCAAAAACGTGTTAAATAAGAAAAACATTAAAATTCCATAATTGTCCCGTGACTTTAATTATTTGGAATAAAAATGGGAATTAATGTGAAAATAAAAAAAAAAAAAAAGGGGCAACCTACGAATGGGTTTGAAGCAGGCCCAACAGAAAGGAACGGCAAACGGGGCAAAGGCAAAGTCCGGTAGAATTCTAAAACCCTAAGCCCATTTGTGATATATATTTTTAAATTTTTGTTAATTAAATTAAATTTAATTTTGAATAAGAAGAAAAGAAAAGAAAAGAAAAAGAAAATGTTAACCCTGAATTGAGGTTGTACGGCGAAAATTTTCCGGCGACTCACGGCACCAATTCTCTCGCCATCTTCTTCTTGCTTCCGCTTCGCGATTTGAGTTTCTGAAAACAAGCTGTTTCAATGTAAGTTTCTCGGTTTTCCATTAATACGTTTGTTAGTTTTGCTGGAAATTCTACTTTGTTTGGTCCTTCTCTAGACAGTCAGTCGAAATTTGTGTGCTGCAGTTTATATGAATGATGGATGATTTATTTATTTAGTTAGCATTGTGTTGGTCAGGAGCTAATCGATTTGATTTTTTTTTTTTTTGTTTTTTTCGTTCACGCTGCTGGCCAAATTTTGTTTAGTTTGTCGTCTATGCCAATTCGATGAAGTATGCGTTTGTTACATTACGTGTTAGAGAATTCGTTCCTTTTTTTCACATGCGAGAATCGATAGAATCTCTCTCGGTATTTTGAAATATGGAGCGTTCTTATTTTATTGTAATTGCAGTGAAATCTTCGAGCACTACTTTTTATGCATTGATTTCCGCTCCTCCACTAACAATTTAAATTTCTGTACAGTCGGAGCTCTTTTCAACTTGGTGGCTCGGTGGATATGGTTTCTGTTGGTTCGAAAGCTCTAGCTTCTAGGCGACATAGAAGCTCTATTTCAGTTGAAGACTACTCAATGGGTGAGGATAAATCAACGTATAAAAGCGCGAGAAGGAAAAATGGCATGAGTAGGAAGGCTGAACGAGGAGGTCATGGTGGCTTTGATCGGAATGACACCCACCAGAACGCGTTTGAGATGATAGATGGTGGAAGCCTGAACGCTGACAAAAGGTTTCCGAAGATGAAAAGTACTTCCACACCTCAAACTTCATTCATTAGGTAGTGTTCCTCGTTTTACGGTAAACTTGTTTTTATTGGACATTCAATTAGCTCACAGTAGAGATTTTCTTTAATTTCGTGCATTTTTTTAGCTCCTTATTCTCTACTATACTCATGAGGGAAGTGTCCTATAGGAAGCAGGTTGATCCCGAAACAACAAAATACTTCACAGAGATTTCTAATTTATTTGAAAGTGATACGGTCGATTTTGAAGAACGATCGGTTATATGTGGTAATGCTCTAGCGGAAGCTGAGGGGAAGGATTTTGAACTTGCCACTGATTATATCCTAAGTCACACTATGCAAAGTCTTCTTGAAGGCTGTAATGTTGATGACCTTTGCAATTTCCTCCATGGCTGTGCCAAGCAGTTTCCATCTATTGCCATGGATAGATCTGGCTCACATGTTGCTGAAACAGCTATCAAGTCTTTAGCTATGCACCTACAAGACAAAGATGTTTATCCTTTGGTTGAAGATACGTTAACTGCGATATGTAAGGTGTGAAGTTTTGGTCACTTGTTTTTTCCTAGCTTTTGGATGGTGAAGGTTCACTTTGTATTACTTTGTTTTTATATGCATACAAAGCATTTGAACTTTTCTTGCTTTAGGCATGAAGTTTCTTGATGGTCATAATCATTGACTTGGGTAATTAAGAATGTGCCTATTGCCTGTGTGTATTAGATTATATGCCTATACTTGTAGACAAGTAACCTTAGGCATATGATTGTTTTTCAGGAAATTGTATCCAATCCTCTGGATGTGATGTGTAACTGCCATGGTTCTCATGTTCTCCGTAGCCTTCTTCATCTCTGTAAAGGAGTAAGTCTAGAGTCTTCAGAGTTTCATAGCAGAAAATCATCTAAAGTGCTAGCAGAGCGGTTGAATATCAAGGCACCTCGGCCTAATGGAGATAGTGGATTCCATATAGGCTTCCCGGAATCACTGAAGTTGCTTATCTTTGGGTTGCTAAAGGGTGCAAGAAAAGATGTCAGGATCCTGCAAGTTGATCAGTTCGGCAGTTTGGTTATTCAGGTTTTGTTTTATGAAATATACTATTATATTGTGGTTTCATAATTCTTTTTATTCTTTTATTTATGTTTTTAAGAATTTCAAGTTAACTAAGTATAGTTGGTTAGCTTCTACGATCATGTATATCAGGCAACCCGATAGTTGACTTCTATGACCAATGTTTTAGGTGTATGGGTTATATATATTTAGTTATGTTTTGTTCTTATGCTTCCAAGAGGATGGAAGTGGCCTCTATGTCAATATTTGGCCACTAGCTGTTTAATTTCGATAGAAATGTATATTCGACAATGATCATTTCATTCGTTTCCAATCTTTCAATTGTTCTTCCCCTTCATTTGGCAACTAAATAAATTCCACTTTCCACGCATGAAAATTCTAAAAACTTAAGCTAGAAATTGACTCTAGGCTTGAAAAAAGGCGGAAGAAAGGATTTACAATCATGTCTAGTTATTGTTAATATTAATGGATGATGGAGGGATATTGATTTTGTAAGAAGCACACCAGAAGTGTTTTTGAGAACACTGTTTTTTTTTAGCTTCTTTATTTATTACATTTAGAGGCAGGTTTCTCGACTATTTTCTGGAATACTTGGTTGAAGTGAAATTGGGGGAAAAAGTTTAACATGGTTCTTGATTGGGAGGAGGTTCTGGGAGTTGCATAGTATCTACTTCAATGCTTACTTTTTGGGCCGCCATCTGCTTGTTTAGGAGATCTATCTCTCTCTCTTTTTCTCTAAAGGTTTATAATTGAGACCTTTTGTTGTAAATTTGGGTTTGGAGCTTCTCCTTTAGCATTGTCTTTTGACTATTTTTCAGATATAGATGCATTTCATTTGTATTCTTTTGTTGTTTTTGAACAAAGTTTTGTTTCTTTTATATGTAGTAATAAACTAATAAATTTAAATGGAGTTGTGACTCTGAGGTAAATGGTGGATTCTTTGAATGAAGTGATGCCGACCATTTATCTTTAATGGATTTGCACTTTTAGCACCTTCAAACTTTTAAGTTTACCAATGAATGCTTTAACTGGCTTCTTACCTTGTCTCTTTTTCAGCTTTCCCGTTAATTATGCTGAAGTAATTGATTTTTCACTACCTTTCAGACTATTCTGAAGTCATTGGTGGGGCAAGACGATGAGCTCAGTCATATAATTCCCATCCTCCTTGGCTGTAGCGAGAAAGATTCTGTTGAAGGAAATTATATACAAATATCTGTTGTTCGAGATGTTATAGATTTGATGAAAGAGACCGCCTTTAGTCATTTAATGGAGGTGAGATGTACAATCCTAGTTGGAGTTGCTTTTGAACTTATGGGAGTAAACTAGCATGCTATACATGTATTTAAGTACTTATAACTTTTCAATTTGTTTGCTTGATCATATTTGTCCAGTACCTAATAGTCTTTGATATTTTCTTTGTACTTGTAAAATTTGTACTGGTGGGATAATATTTGACCTTTTAAATTCAGCAGTCAGGTTTTACATGCCTTCCAAAGTCCAATCTATTTTTTCAAGTTTATTTATTTCATAAGGCAGTTTTCAGTTTTTGGTTATTGGGACATTAAATAGACTTGATACAATTGAAAAATAGATAGGAAGAAGAAAAAAATGAGGCTTGAGAATGTGCAGAAGAAATGGTTACTTCTAGGGCCAAATTCCATTTTTTGCACTTGAAATATATTTGTTCTGTAAAGTTAATTTGTATTTCTGGTGCATATATGAGATGGTTTTCATCAACAGTATTTTTTTCCCATACTCCAATCTCAGGAAAAAGAACAGTATTTTCTTAGGATTTGATGTACTGATTCTTGTAGCGTGAATTTGCAGGTGATTTTGGAAGTGGCTCCAGAAAACATATTCAATGAACTCTTCACAATAGTTTTCAAGAATTCATTGCTCGAGTTGTCATCTCATCCCTGTGGAAACTTCGCTGTCCAAGCGCTAATTTCTAACATAAAATATAAACATCAAGTATGTATTAGCATTTTTTTTTTGTTAAACTAAAAAAGAAGTATTAACGTCTTTTTACTTAATGAAATTGCAATGACATCTTATTTACATCCTTCCTCTCCTAGTCATTCTCACACACTAGGGTACACATGCAAATATGTGGCACGCAGTGCATCTTCAATAGTTTTCTACTATTGCAATACATAGACTAGGAACTTGTTGTGTCAGTACTTCCGAAGGAGTTGCTTTTTCGTGCTCATATTTTTTTTTTCACCTAGATGGAGTTGCTATGGTCAGAAATTGGAACAAAAGTTGGAGATCTTCTTGATATGGGAAGGTCAGGAGTTGTCGCTTCTCTAATTGCTGCAAGTCAGAGGCTTCAAACACATGAGCAGAAGGTCTATTATTTAGTTTTTTTTATGCTTCAAAATTTTGACTTGTTATAAACATGTATTTGAATGTTGATGTGATCCTATTTGACTTGTTGTCTACTTTTCTAATTATGAATTGATGATATTTGACAGTGTTGTGAAGCTCTTGTTCGTGCTGTATGTTCAACTGATGAATCTCCAGGATGCATTATTCCTCGAATATTGTATGTTGACAGATATTTCTCATGCGGAGATAAAGCCAAATGGGATTTTCCTAGTGGAGTTAAAATACATGTCATGGGCTCTCTAATCCTGCAGACAGTTTTTCGTTATCGAAGTGTATGCTTTTTTTCCCTCCCAGATATTGCTGTTTATTTGATTTTGGAAGGGCAAACTAAACATTCACATTAAAGTTTATGCTCTTTTTTCCTCCCAGATATTGAAGTCTATGCTTATTTGTGTTACTGTTGTTACTATTATTGATTTTATCTACTTTGTTCTTTGTAATTCTGTATTGTTTAATGAAATTCTATACCATTTATGCAATTTTATGGTTCCTTATCCAAAACTTGGGTAAGGAACATTTTTCATGGAAGATTAATTACCTGGCTATATTATCCTAGTACAATTATCTCAAATTTGGACGGTTGTATAGTTTACATTCAATTTTGTCTGATGATGTGGAAAAAATTTACCCTTACATTGTTACTCTATAGTTTCTACAATCTAGATCAAAGGTTCTTGTTTGCAGGATGGGACCCACCTATTTACTTTGTAGTGTATATTGCATTACTGCTAATTGACTGTGAACCAACGTGAATTGCATTAGACTTCCTGCTTAGATTTCATGAACTTTCTTGAACTATTTGCTTGGATAAAACTTTTTGAGGTTTGATTTATTCTCAAGTCTGAAGGACCTAGCATTTCTATGTTTCAGGAACTGATTCAACTTTTCATTACAAGTATCACATCAATGGAATCCGATCATCTTCTTGAAGTAGCAAAAGACTCCAGTGGAGCTCGTGTTATTGAAGCTTTTTTAAATTCTGACGCCCCTGCAAAACTGAAGCGCAGATTAGTTATGAAGTATGTCATCGAACTATTTTGATGGCTTTTAATGTACAGAAAGTTTCCTTTCTCTATCATGTTTTCTATAATTTTTGTCTCCCTTTTGAACTAAGAGCTCCCGGCGGGACATCTATTTGAATTCTGATGCATGATCTTTAAAGTTCTAATTACATAGATTGTGTATGATAGTCTTGTTGGTCGGGAATAATCAATGAAGCATCCATCAGTTTGTTGGATATTTTCTTTATTAGTTTTGCACCCAATCAATGATAGCTTTTATATTCTCAACTGAAAGGCTACGAGGACATTTTGGAGAGCTTGCAATGCAGTCATCAAGTTCCTTTACAGTTGAAAAGTGCTATAATTCCAGTAACTTGTCACTACGGGAGGCCATTGTTTCTGAGTTGGCAGCTTTACAAAGCGATCTTTCCAAAACCAAGCAAGGACCTCATCTCTTGAGGAAGTTGGATGTTGAAGGGTATACAATTAATGCCTTTTATTTTATGGATATGATCTTGATCTGTTTCCTTCGTCATATGAGTAGGGGATGCATGTTTCATTCGGATTATATTGATTTTTCTTTTTACTAATTATGCTTCATGTTAGATATGCATCCCGACCTGACCAATGGAGGTCAAAACAAGCATCAAGGGAATCAGCTTACAAAGAATTTCATGATACATTCGGGTCTGGAAGGTCCAAATCACTGAAGACTGAGTTCCTTGCTGATAGTTTGAAGCATACATCGCGCCCAAAGGATGTGAAGACAATTATGCAAGAGATTGGGCATCACCCAACTTCTGACATCCCTTTTCTATCAATGTCTGGCTTCAAGGGCAAGTCAGAAAAGGGCAAGCAGGGTGGTAAAACATATTCCAGACCTTCCACAGATAATAATATCTTTGATGGGAGAAAGAAAAGTTCCAAACGGAAACGGAATAACGATCAGTCTGAGAATGTTGAGGCAGGCAAAAGGAAACGGAATAACGATCAGTCTGAGAATGCTGAGGCAGGCAAAAGGAAACGGAAAGTATAGCTACGATCCCAAACCAATCCTTGTACACTGCAGCAGTCGCAAAAGCATTGACTGGCAAAAAAGTCTTCAAAAATAAGCTATAGAAAGTGCAGTAATTTGTAGCTTAGGAGTTTTCACCAGGAAAGTGGGAGCTTGATGATGATGAGGATTGTTTATTTTTAGATACAGTTTTTGGAGTTGTGGCACAGGCTTTCAAGCAATATAGAGGAAATTTCCTTTCTTTTTTTGGTGGGGTGGGAGAAGATATTCTGATGCAGCATATACCGTACAAGATCTTGGAAGTGACCAGGCCAATATTAGAGAATTATGAGAGGTCAGTAATCAAAGCTTTCCTCTGGAAAATATGGTTCTTCCTGTCGGATATCTCTTGTATCTCTCTGCCAACCACCTAAATTCACTGTCCAAGATTTTGCTGTCTGTTAAGTGCAACAAGAGATGGCCACAACTCATTCTGAATCAAGTAAAATCTCGTCTTCCTCTGTTAATTTTGTTTTCAATTCCGTATTTCTTCATTAATTATGCAACTGTTTCGTCTTTTTAGATTCATGTCTCCTGATGCATTTGTAAGTTTGATGCCTCATATGTGGTCTTCAAATGTATTCAAAAGTCTTGTATTTTTATGATGAAACTATAGTCTTTGTCAACTTCGTGTAGAAAAGGAAATTTACTATAAAGTCAAGGTTGGTTAATTCTGCATTTCTGTTCTACAACTGAATTTGATGATGTTGACGCAATTCATTGTTGCTTTCATTTTTAGATTCACTTTTGTCTCTCCTGTCTCTGTCTCTGTGTACGACGAACAACGTATTAATCCGGGTTAGTTAATTTCGATATTATTAATTCAAGTTAGATTAAGTTTGACATCTGAATATTTGATATTTCCTCTGTTGTATTCTGGTATTTGAGCGTTGGAGGAATAATTCAATCCTGGCAGCTGAAGACTATCGATTTTGAATTTTCATAGTAAACCATATTCGTTGTTCAAACTAGGTGGGGGAAATTTAATATCAATTAACTTAATAATATTTGTTTGATCCCTTGATGATACATTTTACACAGAACAAAGAAGGATGAACTTCATCCACTAGAACCCAATCTCTTGCATGAGAAGATGAACAAAACCCCTAAATTTGCACATTGAATATCATCCAAATAATTGTGCACAGGTTTTTCAATGGCAACAGCCGGACTATGGAGGTCACAGTCTCTGGCTTGGAACAAAGAATGATATGTAAGCTCTTACCCTTGACTCTTCTAACTTTTATATGTGCAAAAGATTTTAGAAACAAAGCCATTGATTCTTGTTCTTCTTTTTTTAACTCTGCGCTCTCCCTGCTTGTTCAAGATTCAGGGAAGTGAGATTGTTGCCGATTCTTCTCTCTCTGCTCAGAAGCCTTTTCAACGTTTTCAATCTGGATGTCACCACTGATTTCATCTCTTCACCGGCGGAACGGCCGCTGGTGCTGGAGGACGATGAAGAGGGCTCGTTTGGAATGTCTATAACCACCATTCCATCTGCCCTTATGTTAGATGATGAAGAAGAGGAAGAGGAAGAGGAAGAAGAAGTTTGAGCTTCTTCCAAACAAACCCCTCTTGAACTTATCTGCATTTGATTCCCCCAAAACAGAATATTCGTAGGAAAAATAGGAGACTCCATTGAAGACCCAGATTCCAAATCCTCTGCAGAGTTCATCTCCGTGGGGATTGAGGATTTGGGAGCCACTGGATCTCTGCAGAGAGGGCAAGTGGAATTGGATTTGAACCACATGTCAATACAATCAACATGGAAGCCATGGTTGCACCTTGGAAGCAACCGAGCTTTCTCACCCTGAGCCAACTCCGACAAACACACAGCACATTCCAACCCCTCTTTGAAATCCTCCGGCGAGAACACCACTACCGGAATCAACCGGAGCACAGCGGCGTCCAGCCCTTTCGTTAATGTAGCTACAGCAGACTCCTGATCAGACCGACGCAGAACGGCAGAATCCGACGACGATTCATCAATGCGGGACAATAACCATCTGGAGTAAAGCTGTAAAATCAAAACAAACACAATCACCAAAAAGAGGATGAAAATGGCCGCCGCCATGATCTTCCCCATTAGCTCCATGGTAAGAGAGCCCTCGAATGACTTACTGATCCCCGATGCATGTTCTTCCATTGGCAAAATCTGGCAGCAGAACTCGAAGATTCAATGAAAATGGGGAATGAAATTTGAGAATGGGAAGAAATGAGAGCTTTAAAGAAGGGAAATTGGGTTGAACGAAGACTTGTGGGGAGGGAGTGGTGGACTTTTTTGTGCTGAGAAAGTGGAAGAAAAATGGAAGTTTGTTTGTTAAGTAGGAGGACGGTTGAACGAACCAAAGTCTCAGCCTAAAGCCATCACGTCGTCTTCGGTTTCTCCGTGGAATTGCCCCTTGGACTGGGTCCATCTTTTTTGCCTGCTTTTTGGACCCAATTAATGAAGGATTTATACATTTATATTTCTAATATTCCAAAAGATATTGCAGGATACATGACTAAAGATGTCCGGGGACAAGGACGGGGGACGAGGACGGGGACGGAAAAGCTTTTTTTGTCACCTATTTTTATTCATTTTTGCAGGGATCGGGTTTTTCATAGGTAATTTTCCGTTTGTTATTCTTTTAAAGTTTTTATTTTTTAATATAATCGAAAAAAATAAATCAATATGTTTCATAAGCAAATACGTACGTGTATATATAATGTTATCCTTGGCGTTTGGGCCCAAGAAGAAGCAACGTTAGAATGTCAGACGGGTACTCGTCTAAACTAGGAATCTCTTTTATGCCTTCTTTATTCAGATTGATAAAGCATCTCTCTATATATGGCTTGTTGTCTGTCTATTGTTTGTTTTTTTTCTTATTTTAGATTTTGGGAGTTAAACTTTAAATTTTCAACTTCTACAAATTCTAATATTATCATTAAATGGTAAAAAAAAATAAGAATTCTCTTAATTTAAAAAAAAAATCTAAAATATTCATCCACCTAATTTTGGGATGGGAATAATTAATAATTTGTTTCAAAATTAACTTTAAACTTTGAAGAAAAAAAAAACTATTTTACTCAAAAAAGAATTAATTATTTGTTTCAAAATTAGCTTAGAACTTTACTATTAACTCTTGTTAAAAAATAATTAGTAACGTTAATGCTATTTTTAAACATAATATTAAACATGATACAATTTTAAAACGCTAAATTAATAATTTNTTTTTTTTTTTTTTTTTTTTTTTTTTTTTTTTTTTTTTTTTTTTTTAATTGAGTGTCTAAATAATTCTTTTATCAAAGTCTAAAAATCTAATTAATATAATTATAAGTTTACACACTATGAATTAATACTTTTCAAATGAATGTATCTAACAAATGTGGTCGTTACGATCGAGCATTCAACGTTGAAGGAGATAATAAAGTAATTAAACAATAGAAAATACATCTCTATTCACATAGAAATCTCGAGTTCGATCACTGTACAAATCAACATTCTTGCACAAGTAACATCATTGTTACATTTGAATGATTAACAATACTATCTACCATACTAAAGATTTCAAAGTCTTATCTAAATCTGGATCGTTAAGTTAAATACACGACAAAAATAAGAAAAAATGAGAGAAAATATGTATTTTTATTTTTTATTTGTTTATCAAAATAAATAAATAAGTAAAGGGAAGTAGGTTGCTTCAAGGTAATTATTGTGTAGACTTTGTATAGTAAAACTAAGACAAAAAAAACTTTTTTAAAATAAAAAATAATAATTAAAAAAAAAAAAAAAACCATTAATTTGTGTGGGCCCATTCACCCAGCACGCTCACATGGAACCAACCCCCTTCACCTACAATTTTTTAAATTATTATTATTTATTTTAAAAAACCTTTTTTTATTCCTAATTTTCACACCTATATTCAAATTTCAAACCGTTGTGTTTTCCTTTTTTATTTTTTATTGGGTATTTATTAAAATTTTATTTAAAATGGATAATTTTGAATTTTTGCAAATTAATTCAGTAAAACCACTTTAATCTTAATATGTAATAAAATCACATATCTTATAAAGAGATCTTGTCTATCCTCATTCATAATTAATCATTATTAAAATTTAATCATTAAATAATGCTGTTTATTTTGAATTATATATATATATATATATATATATATATATATATATATATATATATATATATTAGGTTGTCTCCGTTTTAAGGAAGCAATCTTTTTCTCTTTGTTTTATTTCAATCATTATTACAAATTTATCTCCTTTCATCATTCAACCGGATTTATTGATAAAAAAAAAATTAAATTCTCACTCTCAGAGGGTCGTTAAAGTCCCACAGGGATAAAGTTCGAGCAATGAAATTGTGAAATCGAGAGATTCGTCAACACCCAGATCGTAAAAAAACCCAGATGACGTAGCCACCAGTTTAGGTACAAGTTACTATCATTACCACAAGAACCTATTATGATCCCGTTCATAATGATATATCAAAAGCAAAAGCATGAGAATTTATGCTTACAGTGGACAATATCATACTACTACTGTGGACGGACGTTCATTATTCTTATTAAATTATTTTAGGTATTAATTAAAAAAATAATAAAAAATTTAAAAACTTAATTTATTGTGTTTGGCATCATTAGTATTAGAAGGGTTTGAGACCAAAATATTCTGTCATTCTCCTACTCCACCCACTCACCTCAATTATGACCCTATGACTTCAATTCTATTTATAGCCTTAGGTAAATTAAATTGCTTGAAAAATCATTACTTATATATATATATATATATAATTATTTATTTAATTAAAAATATTTAAAAATAATAATGGAATTTCAATTTATTTATTTTTATTGAAAAAACCATTGAGTGGCTATGCCTCATTTTATGGGAGTTGTTTGTCTGTCTACCAAACCACAAGTGGGCCGCTTAAGGCCCTTAAAAGGTTTGGGCCCAACTGCCTGTCCAAGAAGCCTGAATCGTTTGGTAAGCCCATTTAATGCCCATGTCCCACGTAGGAGGTCCCATCAACTACAACACAGTCTTCTTGGGCTCGGGTTTCGTTTTGGGCTGGGCTGATGTAGGCCCAAAGTTGGATCACTTGGGTCTTGCTGGCCCATTAATTTGGGCTCTCATAGACCTGCAAGTTTTACATATGGGCCGGGCTTATTTTTTAGTTCATTGGGCTTTTGAAAAGCCCAATATAATTTTTTAACATTTTTTAAAATTGTTGTAATGATATAGATTGATAATGTACCGATAGAGCCGGCTAAAGAATGTCGACCAAATTCGTCGACCAAATTCTTTGATATCAAATGATAAGTGCCAATTATACTTGATTTTACAAAGTTAGAGGTCCTTATAAGATCCTTGCAAACTTTCACAAAGAAAGCTGACTTAATGAATGATTTAGAGCTAGTTAGAAGAATAAATAACTCTTAGATCGAACTTGAAAACTATGATGGTCACTCTTAGATTTCAAGACGCTCACTCTAGAATTAGCTTGATCAAGACTAATCCAATGAATCAGTGTTACCTCAAACTTAAAAGTGAGGTTAGGGTAAGAAAACAGAAGGTTTTTGTATTCCACTATAGTTTCCAAACGTGAATATTACTTACCTTTAAATAGGCAAAAAAAGATAATCCAATAGATCGATAAAGAAAAAAATTGCTCCGTAAAATGAGAGGGGTATACATATATATATAACAATAAAATATACTTAAACTACCTATAACAAACAAACAAACAAAAAAAAATCAAACCACACCAGAAGGCATTTTAGCCATGTAGACATGATTTTAGTGACCAATCATACACCTCCGTGTTGACACAACAATAATAGTAAATGTCTAACTAACATGAAAGTCACTAAAAGGGGCTTGGAATAGGCATGCAGCTACGGACAACATGTTTTTGATAAGCATGACCAGGACATTTGACATGCGCCTACGAGCAACATGTCTTTGACAAGCATGACCATGATACTGAGCACCAAAAACACTGATATGTTAGATGTCGACTTCATAACACAATGCAGCTCAGCAACCCAAGTACGGACTTTCTAAATCTCGATTTCAAAATTCAACCCAACTCAACTATCTCGAAACTCACCACTTGCCACGTCAACTTATTAACTTTCCACGCCCCTAGAAACAAAGAATTGAAATTTTTGGAGGGTAAAAGTGGAAAGAGGATGAAAATTGAAGGGCAAATTAGGAATTCAACATTTGATTTATAATAATAAAACTGATCCGGCCGAATTTTTCATCATCTGCGTTTTTGCAATTCTCGCAACAGCACGTTCAACTTTCATTTCGTTCAGTTCTCTCGATAGTTTCCTCATTCGGATCAGAGTAATCAGGTTTCTTTCGAATTTACTCAGGGATTAGGGTTTATGTGAGAGAGGGAATTCGTGTGCGAACCAAGCATTTTCTCCATTGGAATTTTGTGACGATGAGAGCCAGATTGGTGGTGTTTCCAATCAGAGGAAGAAATTGGTGCTTCAGCAGATCCGTCGACCCTGCCGCCTCGGATTCTGCTTCTACTCAGACTCCTTCCACTTTGAAAGATCTCTGGACCAAAATATCCTCGCCTTCTTCCTCCAAATCCGACGCTCTCTCCAGCAGTACCAGTAGTAGCAATGCGGAAATCGTTACCGATTTTATCTCTTTCAAGGTCCTTCATGCTCTTTTCAGTTTCGTCTTCTTTTGTTTTTTTTCTTCTGGTATTTGTTTTGATCCTGTCGAACATGGCGTTGACAATGACGTTCCGTTTATCAGATGAATAAAGCTTGGACTGCTCTGGAGAAGGCTCCTGATGGCTCGTTTAAGAATAAACTTCACGGGTGAAGTCTCGCAAATGCGATTTTATTCGTTTATGGCACATTTCTAGTGAAATTAACTAATACGCTCTTGATTTTCTTCCCGTAGGATCGGATTGAAGCTCTTATCTCGAGTTAAGCCGTCTGAGATATTCTTGAAGTCAATAACTAAAGATGTTACGAGCGTTGAAATAGCATATCCATCCAGGTTTCATCTCTTTCGCTTTGTTATTTTTAAAATCGTCGATATAACAATTTCGCGCTTCCGCCTGCTTCTTCTTCTTTGGCTACTTGAATCCNTTTTTTTTTTTTTTTTTTTTTTTTTTTTTTTTCCCTTACCATATTACAATTTGTTATGTTATTTCACTGATTTCTTGCGACATTACAGTTTGAATCCACGGCTCGTTCGTAGGAGGTTAAGGCATATTGCCCTCAGGTGCATTTTCCCTTTTCCATCTGCCGAATTGAAGCTAACTAGCGATTCCCTCATTTTATTCTTTTTTCTTTGAAGCAATGTTCAACATTACACTTAGAATCCATGATTATTATTCTTTCAAGTCGTGAATCACAGTCCTAATAGGACCTTATCAGCTCAGCGTCCAATACTACTACTCTGTGGTTCCATGATAGAAAGCTTATATCATCTCAAGTCCTTTTTGTTTCCAGGAAGCTTTTCTTGTTGCAAAAGTTTGAACTATGCCCCTTATTGATGTGAACTTTCTGTATCTCATGACCAGGGGAACTGCCATCCACAAGAAACACTTCTATGGTTCAGTTTCGTTGCTTCCATTAGCAAGTGCATTCACTGTATGTTTGTGTCTATTTTTGAATATCAGCCTTACTTTTTTCTTGCATTGTTTGTACCATGTTGATGTTATGCTTTTGACACAACATGTACTGCAACATTTCAAGTTCCTTTTTACTTAATAAGTACATTTATATGTCTTCTCTTGACTTCTATCCTGGTTTGTCTTACGTAGATTTTGCCTCTGCCAAATATTCCATTCTTTTGGGTTTTGTTTCGCACATATTCTCATTGGCGAGCCCTAAAGGTACTTCTATACTGGATTTTGTCAGTGGCTTTTGGATATCATTTTTTTAGTAGTTGTTACTTGACCCTGGGGTTTTATAATTAGTTGTATAAGAGTTTTATAGGTATCTAATGTTTCTGTTCCTTTTTTTTTTCTTCTTCTAAATGTATGCAAATATACACGCTTTTAGGGAAGTGAAATACTTCTTCAGTTGGTCTCTGATAGATCTTATTCGTGCAACTCATCCACTGATGGTAACAAAACTGTGAACACAGTCCAACAACATCCAGGTTCAACCTTGGTAAGTATAAAGTATTTTTATGTTTTCAGGTATTAGTAGATCTACATCTATATTCTTGATTGGAATTGGAAAAAGATATTTTTGGTAACCCGATAATTTCCCATATAACATATCTTTTTACCGATCAGTGGTGTGCCTATTGCATAGATAGTGCTTCGGTAATGAAATGGATAATTCATTTTGCATCTTGGTCATCCCGAGCTGTAACTTTATGAAGGAAAAGATTGACTATCACTCTGAGTGGAGTTAGATACTCTTTCCCTCATTTGCGTATCGCCCCATGTTTAAATATTGGTCGATGCCTATTTTTCTTTTCAGTTCAATCCTTGTATTTCTGCTTTCAGTAGACTATGCATAGCATAAAACTGCAGTCTCTCTTACTTGGATTATGTTAATGGTGTCTAGGATCTGCAGCCATCAAAGGAACTCGACAAATTTCTGAGCCAGATGGAGGGATCTGGTGATATAACTACTACAATTAAAGATATCTGCAAGATCTTTGATTTGAACATGAATAATGTTTTGAAGTACAAGGATAAAATGTGATGAGCGAGACCCCATCCATTTTCAGATGGGGGAAAGGAAGGTGCAACATTAAAACAAAGGAGAT
The DNA here is from genome assembly GCF_002806865.2 of Cucurbita pepo subsp. pepo. Classification (NCBI taxonomy): domain Eukaryota; kingdom Viridiplantae; phylum Streptophyta; class Magnoliopsida; order Cucurbitales; family Cucurbitaceae; genus Cucurbita; species Cucurbita pepo. The sequence continues at coordinate 3,150,581 of NC_036654.1, read as the reverse complement.
GGTCTTTGATTGATATTCATGGGATGAGAGATTGATTTATGGAAGAAAATCATGAAAGATGAAATAACCTGAGCCAACATATGCTTGGACTAGTGGTATGTTATGCGTCTTAGAATTTACATTGTTCTTCCATTATAAAAGGAGGGAGGGAGGGAGTGCACAGCCTGATTCCCCAGTTTGGTGGCCTTTAATGTGTTGGGGCTAGTGTCATCTTATCCATCCCCAGGAACAAAGAATCAGATCCGTCTTAGTAAGAAATTCGAACAAACGAACGAACGAACAACACAAGTTCGTGTTCTCTTCTTTATGCAAATCAAATGTGGTTGGCACCAGATCCCACACTGGTTAGTAGCTTTTTTCTTTTTTGGTTAATCTTAGCTCTCATCTTTGCGCCATATCTTATTTAGTTCATCTGATTCGAAATGTTAAACAGACTATTTTGATCTAACATTTATATTTTAGGGAAAAACAAATGTTGAGGTTACTATATGAGCCTGCTTGTCCCCCGACCTCCCTTTTCTTTCACTAATTTTACCTCTCACCACACGCTACATATTCTAAATGATTCAACAATTTTGTTTTCTGTTTTTATACTTTTTGGTTTCTTGAAAAATAGAGTTGGTCCTGATTGATTTCCAAAAATACATTTTTTTTGTACCCTCTCAATCTCAAATGTTCAATGTTTACTTGAACATCATCTGTTCTCTATTATATTCGTATTTTTCGAAAGTAGCTTTCTATTTTCCTTAACTTTCCTTAACTTTCCTTTCTATACTTTCTTTTACTTAAAACTCATCTTCTGCTTTTCCATTTCTCCAAATTTCCCGTGTTCCCCTTTTTAACTTTAACCAAAAGAATGGTGTGTTCAATTTCTATTTTTAAAAACAGGGAACCGAAAATCAATGCCTTTTGTTTATTGAAATATAGAAAATCAAACAAGTGTTCCATCCTAATTCCATCAACTAATTTTCCAATTAGCTATTTTTATGTTAATCATCATCCTTTACTATTTTTGTTTATGAGAAAAAGAAGCTTTGCTTTGTTACTTTCCTGTTAACATTTTTGCCATATTCACCATCTTTCTAATTTTGTAAATTTAAAAAGAACTCCAGCGAACACCCAAATTAGTCTATTTAATTCCATTTATGCTAATAAGAATAATAGAATAGGAAACACCCAAATTAGTCTATTTGATTCCATTTATGCTAAGAATAATAGAATAGGAATCCATTTATGCCAAGAATAGTAGAATAGGAATTTCGAGTGAAGGGTTAGAAAATGGTTTGTAGTATTTCACAAAATAATTAAAATTGGTTTTTTCTTTTTTCTTTTTTTAATAGAAAAAGTATGTGTTTGGTGCTTTTTTCCATCATTTTATTGAAAAGTGTTTGCAATGAAATTCATTTAAACGTTGAAATTTTATAAACAAAACGCTGAGAAATTGTAAGAGGAACCGTAAGATTTGAATTAGACAACAAGCTTTGTGAACAATAATAAATAGGAGACAAAATAATTGAAGTTAACAGCGAAGTGTACCAACAAACTGAATAAATCTCCACCAATTTCTAATCCTATTTTCTATCAAAATTCTATACCTAACAACATCATCCTTCTCTTTGTAATATTAACAGATAACATTAATACAATCTCCCAACTTTTTCTGTATAAAGAAGTGTTGTTTATGGTGTATCCTCCCCACCCATGTTCCCCCCTCCTCTGGGAGACGCTGCTGCGTTATCATTTCCATATGTTCTCTTACTCATGTTAGCTCGCTGGACAAGTCGAACCAATGCTTCCACCACTTCCGACATTGGAGGTCTGAACTCTGGTTCGGTCTGTCGTAAGATAGACAAAGGGTCACTTTTAATCATCCAGAACTTTAACACAAGATTAGTACGAGTTATTATTTGAAACGAAATCGAGTCTTCATCACAGAAATATGTTATTACCTGGACGCAAAGTGCAATCACATCTGCAAATCGGGAGAGAGATTTAACTGGATATAGTCCTTGGAGTTCTGGATCCACCATCTTGGTCAACGCATTAATGTCATGAAGCTGGGGTGTAGCCCATCGAACCAAGGATTGCTCGGTCCTTGGTCTTGAACTGAATGACAACAAAATCGAAATGGAAGTATGATAAGAAGATGAAGGAAGACAAATGGCAAGTCGACTAACTCCCAAGACCAAACATATTTTTTGAAGTGCATTACAAATTCACCTGTCGAATGGTTTGCGCCCAGTCAACAGTTCCAACATGACTACTCCAAAGCTGTAGACATCGCTTTTCAGCGTATAAAGGCCAGACATCGTGACCTCGGGGGCAGTGTATCCTGAACTTGCATTGTGATCCAGTGCCTGCAAGTTATAAGGTATGAGTTGATCACTGTTACAGTATCTAAAAGAAGATTCATCAAGTTAGATTTGACCTGATCTGCATTTGGTACAAAGCTTTCCAGTCCAGAATCAGAGAGGTGGGGGCTGAGTTCCGCATCCAGCAGTATGTTAGCTGACTTGATGTTTCTATGAACAATTGATGGGGAGCAAACTTCATGAAGATACCTGAAAAGTTTCTCGATAAGTACCGTCATTCTATCGAACAAATGAGAAACATCGTCAACTATTTTCCCACTAGACCTATACTTCAGAGGTCCATGCTCGAACAGAATTACTCATCCGGAAGCTAGAACTTGCTTAGTAAATAGAAATCAAATTAAAACGATAAAATTGGCAACCTAGTATAATTAAAGAGTCAATTTAACAAGGCTCGGAGTCAACGTACTCTAGTGCACGGGCTGTTCCCAAAGCAATCTTAACACGACTATTCCATATCAGTGGCTGGTTGTATTCGTCTGAATGATGCAAGAAATCATAAAGCGAGCCATTTTTATGGAACTCATACACAAGCAAATGCTGCCCATGCTCAGAGCAATAACCCACGAGCTCGGTTATATTGGGATGGTGTAACTCGGAGACTTTCGAAACAATGTCGGTGAAATCTTCAGATAAATCCCCAGGTAGTACAGCCGAATTGATTTTTTTCACGGCAAGAATCTGCATTGCAAAACATTACGAAAACTAATAGGATGAGTAGATATTATATTTTTCTCTACTTAGTCTGATATGAAGAATTGAGTTAGGAAGTAACCTTCCCATCATCAAACTCAGCCCGATAAACACGTCCAAACGATCCCTCACCAAGAAGATTTTCAAAATTGAAGCTACCAGTAGCCAATTGCAGGTCTGCTATCGAATATGACTTTACATTAATAGGAGCTGCACTAGCCTTCTTGACAACAGCTCTTTTAGCAAAGTCGTCTTCATCAAGTGATTTATGACGATCACTAGGAGGGGGTTTGAGATTAATTGCAGCAGAAGTATCAAATGATGTTGGATAAAATGTGGAGGAAGTTTCTTCGGACTTTATTTCTGCATTTCAATGTTTCAAACGATTGGTTAATGTTAAACGTACGTCTTAATGCATAAAATCCCAACTTTACGCGATCATACGAAAACAGGCAACAAATAACATCAAATTCTGAGATGAGAATATGAAAAATAGTGTATAAGATGACCTTGTGCTGGAGTCATTTGACGAGGTTGCGGGGGTTGATTGTCGAGCTTTTCAATGTCTGCAGATGATGATCTCCTGGATCTCTTCCTAACAATGAAGAATGCTACTACAGCTCCAACGACGAGCACAGAGATGATAATTCCTGCAATGGCACCACCACTAATTCCTGATTTCTGACCTTCACCAGAACCACCATTTGATGGACTATTGCCACCAGAATCGTGATTTCGGTTCCTTCTAGTTGCCGGAGGTGTACCAGGAGGAGGAGGGGGTGCAGGACCTGAGTTCCAGGAGTTGCCATTTGTCCTGATAAAATCATCAATCATATAGAAGTCTTATGGGAGTAATATGTATATATACCAGACAATGATAATGTTAGATATACTCACTGAAGATTGATGCTTTTCAGTTGCTCAGGGATCCAGCCAGAGAAACGGTTGTTTTCAACGTTCCTTACAAATTAAAAACCGATACATTCAATAAGAGGGGGGGAAAGATGCATCGCTTCCATGTTAACTTAAAATGCTTTAAACTCACAGGTTATCCAGAGGAAGATTTCCGAGGACATTAATTGTGCCAGTGAACTGATTGTTTTGCAAATTCCTAAAAGTTAAACCAATGGAATTAGAAAAAAGAACAATACTAATTAAGGTGTGAGTACCATAGGAACTAATTCGGTGAAGACTTACATAGTGCTGATGCTCGAAAGCGAGCTAAAACTCTGAGGCAGTTCGCCTGACATAGCATTGAAAGACAGATCCCTGATTCAAATACGAAATTTGAATAGATAGTCACCAGGTGGGCTACAATAAATTCGAACATTTTCATGCTTTGTCTCGAAAAATATTTTTCAGCAAGTGAGAAGACAATTCGTAATGGACATTATTGTAAATTTCTCATTTTCAATTTGTCCAACTATAGATGAAATGTCATTAAATAAAATGGGCATAGAATTTAGCAGGGTGAAAGAAAAGTTTCAAAACTGTTGGCCCACCAAGTATAAAATGTCAATATAAGACATGTAAACAGGAGTTGAATGGAGAGTATTTAAAATAGTCTCGGCTGAAAATTATTTGGTCAGCTCAATTCAGCAGCCGTTCGATTCTCATAATCCGTATAGAATAAGTAGGGCACGATATCTTACAATGTGGATAGGGAAGTAAGCTGCCCATACATATCAATCAATGGATTCTGAAGCTGATTATGACTGAGATTTCTACAATTTCAACAAATAAGGGAAAGCATCAATAAAAGCTAAATTCTCTGTAAAGCAAACATACCATGAAAAACTGCTTACAGGTATCGAAGAGTTGTCATCTGTGAAATGGAATAAGGGATGCCTTCAGTGAAGCTGTTTTGAGCAAGATTTCTGCAGATAGAAGAAGTTGTAGTCATCAAACACAAATGCTACAAGCCATTTGAACAATTCACAAGCTTAAGCTTATGGGAGATCATTTCATCAGACAAATTATTAACTTTCTTTTGTGGCCATACACAATCTCTATCTTATGTACATAGTTTCGGACCTTCGGAACACAGGGTTAGGCTTATTTCCTAGTAAGTAAAACATAGCAAGAACAAAAACAAAGTCCCAGAAGAGAAGTTGCATATGAATCATACAGTCTCTGCAGGAATGGTGGAAGTTGGTAGACTATATTGCCTCCAATATTGTTATTGCTCATATCTCTGCAGCATCATAGAATTAACCACATCAATAAACACACAGAGAAGAAACCATTTGAAGTCCACAACAAGGTTATTGACCTTACAGGTTGGTTAACGATGTCAAACTTGCAAGTTGGTATCCCATCGATCCACTGAGAGCGAGGCCAGACAAGTTTCTAACAAAATCAAAATGCAACCATTCATCAGAGCAGACATCGTATTGAATGGGGAACATGAACAGCATAATAAATTAGGGTTGGCAAAATTACATTTCTGTAACCCGTGTGCCAGAGCAAGTAATCCCTTTCCATGATTGTCCACATGGATCATCGCCATTAGCATTCCACTGGGTTAACTGAGGGGGCGAGTTCAAGCTGGTATACAAAACTCTTAAAGCAGAGGCTGTGTACAACAAAATCATTAAATTCTACACTCGAGCAGTGCGAGTAACGATTGCAATCAGTAATCAAATATCCACGTCGCTAAAAAGTCTCACAAATCTATTACACCGTAAAAAACAACCAATTTCTTTCCAAAGAACTACAAAAATCTTCACATCAGAAGAATGTACTGCAAAAAATAAACAGCTATTGCGAGAATCTAATCATGCGGAAGTAAAGAAAAAACGCAAAGAAAATAAGAGTAGAAACAAAGGGGCAAAAGTGAAAAGGAAGAAGCAGCTAACCATCTGATGGATCTGTGGCAGCTTCAATGGAGGTAAGCTTCAACCCCAGAATGCAAAGAACGATGAGAGAAACCATCTCCATCCACCTCCAATTCATTGTCTTCTCTCTACTCCCTAAACCCATCGTCCTCCCTCTCTGCGCAGAACAGGAATCATATGAGCGCCTCAAATCAATCACCCAGTTTTCCCCCATGGAAAAAGGTTATCTAATTTTGAACTCTCTACGGCCACGCTCAAGTGAAGCTGGCAGGCACGACAATTCAGGAAGAATCAAAAGCCACAGAAAGAGCACAGTTTTATTTTAGTTTATTAATATATATATATATTAAAAAAATGGAAACCAAAAAAACTGTGCACGCAATTAAATTTGTTTATATATAGAGTTGGTGAAAAGACAAAAGTAGCCCTGGTAGGGGCCACTGATCTAGACTCATTGCAGGAGTCGTAGATTGAATGGAAGCTAACCTTTTAAGAAAATAAAGTGAGAAACGGTCNTTTTTTTTTTTTTTTTTTTTTTTTTTTTTTTTTTTTTTTAGTTTAAAATGTCTTTTAAAATATTTTAACTTCGAATATTAAGCATTAAATTTCTAGTTTTTAACTTTTAAAAAAATTAGCTGGTTTCCTATTTTTTCTACCANTTTTTTTTTTTTAAGAAAATACTTTAATTCATAGTCAAATTCTAAAAATTAATTTTCAAATATTACTTTTTATTTTTCATTTTTATTAAATGTATGTATATGTATTTTTTAATTTATAGAAGTTAGCAGAATTGGTAAGCAAGATGTCATTGTGTGAAACCCATTAGTAAGTAATGTTGGGTTTGGTGTTGTGTGAAGTGTGATAGATGTTTCTTTCATTGTTTGTTAGAACAGGACTTGGATGAAAGTGGAAGGAAGGCAAAGAAGCTCATATACCATTTCCCAACGCCAAAGCATCAACAAACTTTGCTTAAATATATTCTTTATCTTCATAATTTTTTTTCTAAAATTTTTATTAATTAATGAGTGCTATTAGATTAACACGACTCTCCATAATAATATGATATTGTCCACTTTGAGCATAAGCTCTCATAGTTTTGCTTTGAGCTTTCCCAAAAGGCATTAGAGAGAGTATTCATTGATTATAAACCTATGATCATTCCCTAAATTAGGTGATGTGGGACTTTCATCATCTAACACTTGTAATTAATTTTATAAATGTGACATTGAATTCTTAATATCTTAATTTCTATTGAAATTTTCATTAAATTGAACCTCTGATTGAAGAGGATGGAAGAGTGAGTCCAATGTGGAAGATCATAAATTTATGAGTGAGGAATACTATCTCTATTGGTTGAACCCTTTTAGAGAAGCCCAAAGCAAAGACAAGAGAGTTTATGCTCAAAGTGGACAATATCATATCATCGTAGAGAGTGTGATTCCTATATGTACATACACACGTATTCTCACAATCTTCTCACAATCTATAGAATTTTAAACGCAAAGAGTCTTTAAGTATCATATTTCTAAAAGTTAAGGAATTAAATAAAAAGTCAAAATATTATCATAACTGGGCAGAAAAAAGAAACAACAAACATATTCTTAGGAAATTTCTATTGCTTGATCAGTGCCGTTTCCTTTCAATTCACTTCACTCAATTTGTTTCTATGGGTCAATAAGTCAAATTAAAGGAATCTAGGGTTTACGTCACGTCAACTTGTATGCTGACACTAGTTTCTTTTTACTACAACTAATTCAGAGATTTTTTTTAAAATTATTTTTTTATTTTTTGTAAAATAATTACCCATTACAAGTTAATATGAAATAGATTATAAAAGTAGAGTAGACTTAGATTATAAACTAATTTAAATGAAATCCCTCGTTAGTTGGAGATGGGGAGAATGATGAAATATTATTTATAATAAAGTATAAACTTCTTAGTAGATTAGTTTCAAAAATTTTGAAGAAAAATTAAAAAAAAAAATATAAAGAAGACAATTTCTTCTAGCAGTGAACTTACACTCTTAAAAAAACATTATATGCAATTGTCGAGAAATAGATTAAACAAGTATGAGGTTATATGATCTCCTTTTAAGATGATTTTTTTTTTCCTTTCACAAAACCATTATAGATATATTGTTTCAGTCCATAAAATTTGTTAGCAAATCAGGATTTTGGCCTGTTTAAGATTCAACTAAAAAAAACTAAATGATGGACTAAAATCGGTAATTCAACTGCCTCCTTGGCGCCTATAATCCTAACCCTCACTTAGCAGTTAGAAAACTGAGAGAATGAATAGAAATGGGGCAGCTTTCGACTCTCTCTGAAAATGCTTATAATAAAATGAATGAGAGTGTTAGACGAACACAATTCTCTATAATGGTATGATATTGTCCACTTTGAGAATAAGCTCTCATGGCTTTGCTTTGGGCTCACAAGAGGTCTCATTCCAATGGAGAGAGTATTCTTTGTTTATAAATTCATGATCATTCCAAAATTAGCCGATGAAGAACTTTCATCATCCAACAAGAAATTCTCATAATAGAGTCTGCAAAAAATTATGTTAAGAATGAGATAGAAAATATAATTGGGAAGGTGTATATTATCATTGATATTGATATCCTTTAAATAGGATACAAGCCAGTACAAATGAGGAAAATATAAAATAATTAAATACTAGAATAAAATAAAATATACTATAAATCTAACCATAAATGGAAGAATATTAAGATATAATATCTAGGATATATTCCATAAATAATATATCTCAACACTCCCCCTCAAGTTTGAGAGTGTATGTTAATCACGTCCAACTTGTCTTTAACTTGTCTTTACTGTAGGTCAATAACACCCAAGTTGTCTTTCACTCTTGTCTTCTCAGTAATGAAAATATCCGTAAAAAAAA
>NC_036654.1:3069442-3140364 GCF_002806865.2 Cucurbita pepo subsp. pepo | reverse complement strand
ATGAAGGATAAAGGGAAAATTGAGAAGAAAATGAAAGAGACTATGTTTGGAAAAGGTGAGGTTGTATGTACAGAGTATGGTGAAGGATGATTTGGAGGTCAATAGGGTGGAGCCGAAGAGTAATTAATCAGCTCTGCATGTGGCAGCCATGACGACTGCCCCTGCGGCGTCAAAGCCAACAATGGTGGTGGGAAAGAACCGTAGAAGATTTCAAAAGCCATTGAAAAGAAAGGATACGGGTTACTAAACCAAAATGGCTCTGATACCATGTGAATGTTTGATTAATCCACCACACCTAAATGGTGTGAAAGTTATCTTATTTATAATCAAATAAATTACAAGGATATGGAAATAGTAATAAATGGAAATAACAATAAATGGAAAGATACCCATGTCAATAAAGTAAATATCTAATATTTGCCTTATAATAAAATATCAAATATAATATATATAGTAAACTATAATTTATTACTAAATATCCTTAACAAATTATATGCATATATTTCTAGAATATATTACTTATGAATGTTTCTAGAAAAAATACCTCTGTAGTTGGACGCTTTGGGAGCGAGTCACGGTGCAGGATGAGCACGATTTCTTTTCCCTTAACCGAGTCAATGCCAGCTTGAGTTTTTCTGGTGACCACGATCTTTTGACTCTTTTTTTTATAATCTGTTTCCTGTGAAAAGTCAGAACTTTAGCCCAGACTTTGAACTAGACACGGGCATCCATATTTACAGCCAAATACCCAAATCATGGGATTCCCATTTCTCTTCTACTGGGAGAAGATATGTAACTTATTCTGGAATCTCCAAGTGCAAATTACAAAACAAAAACTTTCCAAAAGAATAAAGAGAATAGAGTGAGAGAGAGAGAGAGAGAGAGTCCCACAATCTGAGTGATATCCGTGATCAAAGAAGATCACTTGATAAGTATGTACTACAAAAGTTCGAAAATGGGGATATACGCCTACATGTGACCAACGGTGCCTAGCTTTGTCATTATTAATATTGTTGTTGTTGTATAATGACTGGCGTTTACAATTCAGCTTAATAATTGACTAATGAATTTCGGAGCAATAGTTCTAGAAGTTATCTTCATATAAATGTTAGGAATCATGAATTTCCACAATGGTATGATATTATCCACTTTGAGTATAAGCTCTTGTGGCTATGGTTTGAACTTCCCCAAAAGGTCTCACTACCAACGGAGATAGTATTCCTCACTTATAAACCCATGATCTTCCACTAAGGTGAAACTCACTCCCAATAATCCTAAAAAATAAATGCCAATCACAAAAACATGGAAATATTCCATAAAAGATCGGACAAAAAGGTTTGATCAAGTGAACAGCATCTTACTGAATTACCCAGCCCCATGTTTTCCGTAGAGACCATGGAGATTTTACTATTCAGAAAGTTTTCGGTTGATTTATATTGGCTTCTCTTGGTGTAAATTTTCTCCTCATTTATGTGGCAATAGCCTTAAAATTCTGATTGATAACTGGGACGGTCTTATGTAATTTGTGGCATCCTTTGCCTCTCATGTACATTTCATACTTTCAATAAAATGAAGTTATCCTTAAAAAAAGAGAGAAATCAGATTGAGGGAGAGAGAGACAGTTTCCAGTTATCTGCCCAATCTTGGCCTCGTACCTAACAAAGTAGACGCTTCCCCCCTGTCACTGTCAAGTTCTACAAGCAAAAATTAGAAGGATACATAGAACTTAGGAATATGAAGCAGGAAGTTTCTCCCTCTCATAGCTATCTAGACCACACCAATGATGATAAGGGGAAGACAATGAACCTGCCCTCTGCTCACTGCCAGTTAACTTTAACTTCTAAGCATCACTCAAGTTAGATGCTACTTCAAATTTAATGATTTTCAGATGTATAAATGACTTAAAGACGAAACTGCATAATCAAGAAGTATGGACCCATCTCTGCCAATGCCACTAGCGGGGAAAGCAAGCTAAATGATTGCACAAACAGCAATTAAGAAGGACAAATAAGTTACTGAAACAAATATCATAACAGTCTCGTAGGAGAGTTGAGTACTGGCTGCTGAGTAGCTTGTTGACACGCCAAATAAGCATGCAACCAATAGGTGATATGAAAAACCGATTCCCAGTAACTATATTTTCAGCTCTCGACATTCTGGATATCACACACACATGCAGTTTGTTAGACGAACACGACTCTCCACAATGGAATGATATTGTCCACTTTGAGCATAAGCTCTCGTGGCTTTGCTTTGGACTTCCCCAAAAGGCCTCATGCCAATGGAGAGAGTATTCTTTGTTTATAAACCCATAATCATTCCCTTAATTAGCCGATGTGGGACTTCCATCATCCAACACAGCTTACCAACGGAGCAATCACAGAAGCACGGTAAAGAGCTTCATAGAATATTTAACTGAGCTTCAGAAATTGCAATGGTTCCTAGTGGGTTAAAGCATACAGGGGCAAGTAGACATTCCCAGGGAATTTTCTCACGCCAACGGTTAAGAGGGAATCTTAGGGCCACTTTTGTTTTTGGAATGTAGTCACTCTAATTGGAAGCCAGTTCTCATGTTCTTGCCTTGCCCGTGATGGTTTGTTTAATCATTTAATGAGAAAACTATTGTGATTATCAGAATCGCGAAAGGAGGGAAATAATACTTGCACGTCAACTTTAGGAGCACATAAACAGACCTTAAAACACTTGAAATAGCAGCAATGATAGTAAGCTAAGTTCAAACAACAAACAAGAGCATAAAGAAATATGTTGGCGAGACAACAGAAAATTTTATAAAAAGCAAACTGTACGACAATACAAAACTGGCCAGTTTTTTAAAGGTTTTTGAGAAAATGCGACAGAACGTGCTGCAAATCCAAGTTCGCTAGTTCTATTGGAAAAGTAGATCATGAGTAGGCGTAGAGCAGAATCGAGAAGGGAAGCATCTTTAACAAAATGTATTTGACCACGAGCTTGGAGACAACAGAGACGAGTACACCGAATCTAGGTTTATTTAAGACTTCACAAGTAGCAAAAACTACCTTAGTAAAGATTTTAGCATCTATAATACATTAGTACATTCCTCTTTCAGGTTGTGATCTCATACACCTAGTTTCCACTTCAAAACATGCCTATTCAGTTCTTGTATCGATAAACTAGTTCAAATATGTTTCCAATTAAATTAGAAAAGCAACTTACTAGCGCGATTTTCGTAACGTTAGCAACCTATGAGTTTCAAACTAAGAAGAAGCAAGTACGAGTTTACAGTGAACCATCAATCGACTTTCAGGCAACCGATCGCCAATCGCAATATAACAGCACCACAATCTATATTCAAAACATACATTTAAACGAATTACAAACACTAGCATCAAACGGAAATGCAATTTCAATGACGTACCTCTCGCGAAAAGACCGACAGCAACAAGGCGACATGCTGAAAAGCAGTAAGGATAAACCATTCGCTCTTCTATCAGCAATCTCCAAACAGAAAAACAATTCCGATGACAATGTAAGAATCCGGATTTCCCTCCCGGCAGGAGAAAAGAACCGTTCGCCAAATATCGCCTCTCAAACGCTCTTCCATTTCCCGCCATCCTCTTCGACTCTCGTAATGGCGCCATTCGGAACCTGGAGGAAAAGGCCACCGACTTCGGTTGTAATACTCATGGGCCGGGCTTGAGTTTGTAATGTTGGGCCTAGGTCCATAATATCCTAAACCCAAACCCAATTGTTCGAATTTAGATAATAAATAATAAAAAGTAATTATAAAACTAAATAAAATAAAATAAATAGTAAAAATATATATTTTAAAAACTTCAAGAATTCATGGTCTATTAAATCCATAAAATTTTCATTTATTTGAACTCAATTCAACCCAAATAATTTCATAACCCAATTTCACATCGTTTGATTTGAATTAGGTTGTTCGAATTTTCCAGGTCATCAATTTCATAACCCAACTAAAACCTTATTTAAAATCATGTTTTATATTAACATGCTATTGTATATCACGCCCATTATACTTCAAAAAATAAATAAGACTTCCTAAGTCCTATTGTTGGGAAGACTCGGCTTCAAAACTGTACGGGGAGCTTCTGCCTCGTAAGACTCCTCTAGTAAGGGAGGTAGGCCCAACCCAAGCTTGTGCCATTAAGGTTGTTATACACGAACCAAAGAAAAAAAAAAACAATGTTCCCTATGTTGGATGATGGAAGTCCCACATCGGCTAATTTAGGGAATGATTATGAGTTTATAAGTGAGGAATACTAACTTCATTGGTATGAGGCCTTTTGGGGAAGCCCAAAGCAAAGCCACGAGAGCTTATGCTCAAAGTGGACAATATCATACCATTGTGGAGAGTCGTGTTTGTCTAACACCCTAAACAATTTAAAAGCTTGCCCACGAGCCGTTTGGAGAATGAACATATACATACATACACACATATATATATATTTATTATTATTATTATTTTTTTTTGAGGGCGACTTAGTTGGTTATTATCTCAATTCAGATAAGATTTGGACCATGGGGTTGGGTTAAGTCTTTGAAGGTGGACTCGAACCGCTGATATCCACCATTAAACTTGTGCCATTAAAGTTATACACAAGGTGGACTCGAACCGCTGATATCCACCATTAAACTTGTGCCATTAAAGTTATACACGAACGAAAGAAAAAAAAAAAAAAACAATGTTTCCTAAACAACCTAAAAACTTTCCCACGTGCCGTTTGGAGAATGAACATATATATATATATATATATACACAGGTACAACTTAGTCGGTTATTATCTCAATTCAGATAAGATTTGGATCAAGGGGTTGGGTTAGGTCTTTGAAGGTGGACTCGAACCGCTAACATCCGCCCATAGGATAAAACCACCACCTCTTAAGTCCACGACCGATTCTACCATAGAGGCTAACGATAGACAATAACTCTCTCCGAACACAGCTTACAACTTTTATCGTGCACTATTATATTTAAAAAAAAACATATAAAAAAATCCTCACAAATAAAAGATATGGAGGTAGATTAGTATCAAACCGTGTACATCTCCTAGGAAGAATAGAATAGAAGAAACCCAAGAGAATCACAAGGATCAAGACACAGCTGGCTAAAAACTGATACATTAAAACGCTGCGTTTGATGAAGAGGGGAAACTTCCCAACCAAACCAAGGCCTGTCCTTCCCCGCCCTTTGAAATTCCCAATTCCCCTCGTGTCCCCCAACCCCCCTCCCCACGTTCCTTTCAGATCCAAAGAGAATTTCCCACTAGGATCTAAGTTTATTTATTTATTTATTTATTTATTATTATTAATATTTATACTTTCGGTAGCGTTTGCGTATAAAAGCGTGGGTGGATTCATATCATAGGTCAAAGGAAGAAAAACATAAAAATGGAATCGGCGAAGAGATCAACAGGGCGGCGACATGGATTTTCACGGCGGTGCGCGGCGTTGGTGAAGGAGCAGCGCGCGCGTGTCTACATACTGCGCCGTTGCGCCACCATGCTTCTTTGTTGGTACATTCACGGAGATGACTGATCTTCCACCTCTGTTCTTCTTCACTGTTTTTTTTACTGCACCTTGTTTTTTTACTGCTTGGTAGGGTAAGTTTGTTTTTTACCCAATAATTGGTTGGGGGATTCAATTTTCACCAAGCAGTCCTTTTTCTTTCTTTCTTCTAGCTAAGACTTTTTATTTATTTTTATTTTTTTATTAGAGAAATAATCATAACAATAATTAATAGGATAAATTGGAGTTTATATTTATTTCTTCTATCAATTTTCCTTTAGATAGTTTTTTTAGTTTAATAGCGAGCCGTGTAAAGTTTTAACCAGTTAAAAATGAGTTAAATATTAATTAAAAAAATAAATATTTAATTACCAAATTGTCCTTAAAAAAAAAATAGTTTATTTATTGAATAATTAATTACATAATATAATTGCTTGAAGTTTAATTATGACTTATTTTTATTTACACGCAATCTCAAATGTCCAAAATGGAAGGATTTGGTTGGAAAATAAATTCTACACGATATTTTTCAATAAATAAATATTTTAGTAAATTTTTAATTGAGACTTTTAAGCTACAGATTAAGGTAAAGCTTGTGAAGAACAGGCGCTTAAAAACCATTTAAAACGGCGTCGTTGTGCTCAATTTCGTGGATATGTGGAGCATATTATAAAAAATTAATCGAGGGATTTTGCTTAGTGAGTTATGAGTAACCGAATGGGTTGGAAAAGCGCGTGGATGGGCGTGGATAGTGCCACGATTATGCTTGTCCAAGTCACGATGTTTGTGGCCGCATGTACGCCTTCCCTTAATCTAAGTCCAAGTCACGATGGATTTATATTGTCTACTTTAAGCATAAGTTTTCATGACTTTGCTCTGGGGTTCCCTAGGAGACCTCGTACCATTAGAGATGTATTTTTTGATTATAAACCCATAATCATTCTTTAAATTAACCGATGTGGGACTTTCATCTAACATTTATGACCGAGTTAAATATTACACTGTAACGACCCAAAATTTTCCACTTAATTTAAGGTCGAGGTCTAAGAAAATAAACGAGATAAACGAGTTGTGTGTGCCATCCTTGCGCAGGGGGTCTAAGAAAATAAACGAGTTGTGTGTGCCATCCTTGCGCAGGGGCCATGCTAATTGTAACGACCCAGGTCCACCGCTAGCAGATATTGTCCTCTTCGGGCTTTAAAACGCGTTTGTTACCACTAGGTTGCTGCTGAATTGATTTATCTGAGGCTCATCTTTTGATGAAATGAACATAGGGGCATTTCGAGAATTGAACTCGAGACCTCTCGCACCCTAAGCGAGAATCATACCACTAGACCAAAGAGGACAATATCTACTAGCGGTGGATCTGGGTCGTTACTAATGGTATCAGAGCCAGTCACCGGACGATGTGTCGGCCTTCTCCCTGTTCTCCGAAGGGGGGTAGACACGAGGTGGTGTGCCAATAAGGACGTTGGGCCCCAAAAGGGGGTGGATTTGGGGGCGGTCCCACATCGATTGGATAAAGGAACGAGTGCCAGCGAGGACGCTGGGCCTCGAAGGGGGGTGGATTGTGATGTCCCACATTGGTTGGGGAGGAGAACAAATCACCCTCTATAAGGGTGTGGAAACCTTCCCCTAGCAGACGCGTTTTAAAGCTTTGAGGGGAAGCCCGAAAGGGAAAGCCCAAAAAAGACAATATCTACTAGCGGTGGATCTAGGTTGTTACACTAATCTTCTCTGTATCGTTCCAGTTTTACCGAATGTCCCCTTACACTGTCTATAGGATATAACATACATGTTATAGTAAAATGAGAAGGAGTATAGTAAAATGAGAAGGAGGATAATAGACCACAGAGTATGTCACTATAGGATATAGCATACATGTTATAGTAAAATGAGAAGGAGGATAATAGACCACATAGAGTATGTCACCTTCGCATTAGGAGACTGTTAGGGCTAGGTCAACTTCCCTAGTAGTTATATATAATAGAAAACAGACTCCATCAACTTCCCTAGTAGTTATATATAATAGAAAACAGACTCCACGATGTAGGACAACAGATCAGAGTTGGAAATACGATGACATACACTAAGATTAGTATGCAATTGTAACCGCCAAAATCCACCACTAGCAAATATTTGTCCACTTTGGCCCATTACATATCGTCGTTAGCCTCACGATTTTAAAACGAGTCTATTAGAGAGAGGTTTTCACACCTTTTCAAGGAATATTTTGTTCCCCTTTCCAACTTAAGTGGGATCTCACAATCCTAACATGGAATCAAAGTCATGCCCTTAAGTTCGCCATGTCAATAGAATTCTCTCGAACAAAGAAGTGTGGGTCTCGAAGGTGTAGTCAAAAGTGACTCAAGTGTTGAACAAATGGTGTACTTTGTTCGAGAGCTCTAGAGAAGGAGTTGAGCCTCGATTAAGGGGAGACTGTTCGAGGGCTCCATAGGCTTTAGGGGAGGCTCTTGGTGTATTTTGTTAGAGGGGAAGATTGTTGAGAGAGAAGTCGCACATGAGCTAATTAAGGGGTGGATCATGAGTTTATAGATAAGGAATACATCTTCATGGGAACAAGGCCATTTTGGAAATAAAAAGCAAGGCCATGAGAGCTCAGGTTCAAAATGAACAATATCATACTATTGTAGAAGCCCTTATAGCTCAGTGGTAGAGCATCAGTCTTGTAAACTGATGGTTCGTAGTTTAATCCAACGTGGGGGCTCCATTGATACGGGGCCTTTATATTCAAAGTGAATAATGTTCTATGATTGTAGAAGCCCTTATAGCTCAGTGGTAGAGCGTCAGTCTTGTAAACTGAAGGTCCGTAGTTCAATCCTGCGTGGGGGCAAAAACAATACATTTTGTGAAATTTATACATTTTGTGAAATTTATAGTGTTTTCGTAAGTATATCATGAATTTTTCAACGGACATCCCCATTGATATGAGGCCTTTATGCTCAAAGTGGATAATATCATAGTGTTGTAGAAGCCCTTATAGCTCAGTGGTAGAGCGTCAGTCTTGTAAACTGAAAGTCCGTAGTTCAATCCTGCGTGGGGGCAAAAACAAAACATTTTGTGAAATTTATAGTGTTTTCGTAAGTATATCATGAATTTTTTAACGGACATCCCCATTGATATGAGGCCTTTATGTTCAAAGTGGATAATATCATAGTATTGTAGAAGCCCTTGTAGCTCAGTGGTAGAGCGTTAGTCTTGTAAACTGAAGGTCCGTAGTTCAATCCTGCGTGAGGGCAAAAAAACATTTTGTGAAATTTATAGTGTTTTCGTAAGTATATCATGAATTCTATTAACGGACATCCCCTTGATATGAAGCCTTTATGCTCAATATCATACCGTTGTAGAAGCCCGGATAATATCATATTAGTGTAGAAGCCCTTATAGCTTAGTGGTAGAACCAGTCTTGTAAACTGAAGGTCCGTAGTTTCAATCCTCCGTGGGGGCAAAAACATTTTATGAAATTTATAGAGCCTGATATTGTGAGTCACTCTGGACTGGACCTTAGAAGCCCAAGGCCCGCGACCCATTCAAGAGAAGAGGATGATAATGAGATTTCTATTAGTAAGGATTAGATCTCATTGGCATGAGGTCGGAAACAAATTTTATTAAGAGGATGAACATGAGTTTATAAGTAAACAATATATCTTCATTAACACCACGGAAATCAAATATCATACCATTGTAGAGGTCGTGGTATATCTTCATTAACACCACGGAAATCAAATATCATACCATTGTAGAGGTCGTGGTTCCTAACATGGTATTAGAGCCATGCCCTTCACTTGTCAACTTATACTCAAAGTGGACAACATCATACTAGAGCCATGCCCTTCACTTGTCAACTTATACTCAAAGTGGACAACATCATACTAGAGCCATGCCCTTCACTTGTCAACTTATACTCAAAGTGGACAACATCATACTAGAGCCATGCCCTTCACTTGTCAACTTATACTCAAAGTGGACAACATCATACTAGAGCCATGCCCTTCACTTGTCAACTTATACTCAAAGTGGACAACATCATACTAGAGCCATGCCCTTCACTTGTCAACTTATACTCAAAGTGGACAACATCATACTAGAGCCATGCCCTTCACTTGTCAACTTATACTCAAAGTGGACAACATCATACTAGAGCCATGCCCTTCACTTGTCAACTTATACTCAAAGTGGACAACATCATTCTATTGTGGATGTTGTGGTTCCAATATGGCATCAGCCAATATGGCATCAGAGTCATCGAAGAAGAGATTGTTGAGAGAGGAGTCCCACATGAGACTATAAGCAAGCAATATATCTTTATTGTTAGGAGCTTATTGGGGAAACCAAAAGTCAAGTCAAGCCATGAGAGCCTATGCTATAAAAGTAGACAATATCAAAAGCCAAGTCAAGCCATGAGAGCCTATGCTATAAAAGTAGACAATATCATTACCATTGTGGAGGTCGTGGTTCCTAACATAGTATCTATATCAATAGGGGAAGTTCTGAAGGGAAAGCCTATTAACAGTGTATCTAAAAATCCAGAACTCAACTACATCTTAGCCTAGTTAACAAGCTCTAAGAAACTAATAAGCTAGAGAGAATGAGAATCTCGGTTAAGTCTAAGATTTTATTCGGTTTTTTAAGATAATTTTGCTTAGTTCGTAAAATTCAATTCACCAATTAATTAAATACAAATATTGGAGATTAAATCGACAAAGAAAATGTGTAAATTAGAAGAGAATAAAAGAGGGGAATTAAAAGGCATGCTTCAAGTTCTTACCGAGTGGAAGGAGTTCATGAAATTTGTTGAGGACTATTTCACAAATTCTCTTCACAATATGAAACTATTCCCAACTGAATCCTCAGCCAACAACCAAACCACTCTCGTTTTCTTCCTCTGATATTCAAATTTCGCTCACTATTCCTCAAGAAATCCTCTCTGTTCTCCAAGAAAACGCTCCCGTCAATAATGATTCTTCGCATTTTCTTCTACTCCCAATTTCTCGTGTTCTTCGCGATCTTCTACGCCTCATCCTCCATTTCCGCGGATCGGAGATCTCCTTGGGAAGGTAAGTGATTCGATTCATCTTCAAGCGATTTTCCATCCTCCATTAATGTATATGTTCAGGTATTTGATTTCTGGAGTGTTGAAAGCTATTACAGGTCCCAAGTACATGAAGTTCGTGTCGAACGCGACGGAATTTCCTGTAAAAGATTACTACGATTACATAATCGTCGGCGGAGGAACAACCGGATGCCCGCTGGCGGCGACGCTATCAAGCCATTACAGAGTTCTTGTTCTGGAGCGCGGCGGAGTTCCATATGGAAACTCCAATCTAATGTCGCAGGAAGGATTCTTGATGACTTTAATGGACGAAGCCTACTCACGTGACTCCCCCGTGCAAGCCTTCACCTCCGAAGAAGGAGTCCCTAACGCTCGTGGCCGGATCCTCGGCGGCAGCAGCGCCATCAACGCCGGCTTCTACAGTCGAGCTGATCGAGCCTTCTTTCACCGCTCCCACCTCAATTGGGACCTCACGATGGTCAATCAGTCCTACGAGTGGGTCGAAAAGAAGATTGTATTCAAACCGAATCTCAAGAATTGGCAATCGGTGGTTCGAGACGGAATGGTCGAAGCCGGAATCAACCCTTACAACGGCTTCACTTTGGAGCATTTGGTTGGGACCAAAATCGGAGGCTCCACATTCGACGAAATGGGCCGCCGCCATAGCGCGGCGGATCTTCTATCCTATGCGACGCCGTTTAACATCCAAGTGGCGGTGTACGCGACGGTGGAGAGAATTCTCTTGACTTCAACAGGACAGTTCGGACGTGCAGCAGTTGGGGTTCTATACCGTGATCAAAGAGGCGCGTATCACCACGCGATGCTATGTGCGCGTGGGGAAGTTTTGTTATCTGCAGGCGCTATTGGCAGTCCGCAATTACTGTTACTCAGTGGAATTGGTTCACGTCCGTATTTGTCGTCATGGGGTATTCCGGTGGCTCATCATTTACCCTTTGTGGGACATAACCTGTACGACAACCCCCGTAACGGAATCTCCATATTAGCACCGATGCCGTTAGAGCAATCGTTGATACAAGTAGCAGGAATAACGGAATCCGGCTCGTATCTGGAAGCGGCGTCTAATGTAATTCCGTTTACTTCACCGCCGAGGTCTTTCTTCATAAAAACCCCATCGGCGCCGGTTTATTTGACGGTGGCGACATTGATGGAGAAGATAGCAGGACCGGTATCATTCGGTTCGATGCGACTGGCGTCGACCGATGTGAGAACCAACCCGGTGGTTCGGTTTAACTACTTCAGCAACACGGTGGACTTGGAGAGGTGCGTGAACGGGATGAGGAAGATAGGGGAGGTTCTGAGGAGCCGGTCGATGGAGAGTTTTAAGTTTAGAGAGCGGTCGGGGCGGAGGGAGTTCCGGTTCGTAGGGCCGGTTTATCCAGCGGATGAGGGGCGGTTGAGGGAGTTTTGTAGAGAAAGTGTGAGTACGATATGGCATTACCATGGCGGGTGCGTGACAGGGAAAGTGGTGGAGCGTAATTATAAGGTGATTGGAATGAAAGCGCTGAGAGTGGTCGACGGGTCGACTTTTGGGGTTTCCCCTGGTACTAATCCTCAGGCCACGCTCATGATGCTTGGACGATATGTCGGCCTCCAAATTATCAACCAACGACGCTCCTCTGCTACTACCACCTAGTTTTTCTGCTTTTCTCTTCTTATCGGAATTTTACATTTACCGCCTAATGAATACTTTTACACTGATTTTTTTCACCTCCATATTGTCATTTTTTTTTCCTTTTTTAAAAACTAAATTACCACTTCACATTTCATTTTAATTTCGGTCAAAAATAATGTCTAAAATACAAAATTAAAATCCCCTTTAATTATATTAACATAAACTCTCAATTTATACCATATTATAAAAAAATCACTGACTCTCCAAAAGCTTATGGAGCTCTCGAATAGCCTCCCCTTAATCGAGGCTCGACTCCTTTTGTCTGGAACCCTTCAACAAAGTACAGTCTTTGTTTGACACTTTAGTTACTTTGCTCATAATTCTATTGACATGGTTAAGTTTAAGACATGACTCTAATACCATGTTAAGAATCACGACTCTCCACAATGGTATATGATATTGTCAGCATAAGCTCTCGTAGCTTTGTTTTGGGCTTTCTAAAAAGGCCTCATACCAATGGATATAATATTCCTTGCTTATAAACCCATGATCTTTCACTAAATTAACTAATGTGGGACTCACTACTAATAATCTTCATCATTTTATATTTAATTTAAAGTTACAGTTTAGTAGTGCATAATTGTTGTATAAAGTAATTTTCTAATTCTTAAATATTTATATTTAAAATTAATATTTTTAATAAAATTGATTAGATCCAATTATTAAAAATTGCAATGATTTGAAATGAAATGAAATGAATTTAATTTGGAAGTGAGTTAAAAAGACTAATGGCTAAGGACAAGGTATGACGCTAGGCGTTGGCGCGCAGGTTGTCATTAGGTTTTTTTTTTTGCGGGAAGCTTCCAAGTCCGTGTCAGAGCAGAGGAGTTGGAGGAGAATTTTGATAGCCTCCACAGTCAATAGCTGCTTCCTCACTATCCTTTACTCTGGTTGATTGCGCATGGCCGGTACCGGAATCCACCCGTACCACCACCAATGGTCTCCGGCGGCTGCCCCTCCTCCTCCGCCACAAGCCACTGCCATCGCTCCTCCTCCTATTCCATATCCCCATCCTTCTCACATCCTCGTCGACAACCCCGCCCGTCATGCCTCCGATGAGGTACTTTATTTCCTCTCTTCCTCTTTCTTGATTTGTAGTACTCAACTCAGGATCTTAGGCAGTTCAAGATTCGACTAGAGGTTTTACCGAGTTCGGAGTTTGAATTGATTTGTTTTTGTGTTTTTTTGAATTCGGCTTGTTATAGCTGGTTATGTGTAGTTATTTTAGGTTATTCTGCTCAAGTAATCGTCGTGGAAATTTTTGATGGTTTCTTTCTGCTATTCGATGCTCTCTGAGGCCATTTCTGTTTTAATGTTGTGTTGTTTTAGGTTCGGACTGTATTTCTAACAGGTCTTCCGGAAGATGTGAAAGAGAGAGAGCTACAGAATCTTCTCAGATGGTTACCTGGTTACGAGGCTTCGCAAGTAAATTTTAAAGGTGAAAAGCCTATGGGCTTTGCTCTCTTTTCCAACGCTCAGCTTGCTATTGCTGCGAAAGACGCCCTTCAGGTTCATGTCTTGGCCTCACTGTTTTGTTTACTGATCTTGAATTGTCAATGTTGAAGTGTTGGTTGCTTTGATCCTTGTGATTTAGGATATGGTTTTTGACGCGGAGTCTAAGTCAGTGTTGCACACGGAGATGGCCAAGAAAAATCTTTTTGTTAAACGAGGTGATCTACTAGCTTTTATGATTCTCTTCTGCTTATTCACTAGGGCTTTCTTGTGAAGTAGTGATGTCCTCCAATAACGCACACATTCGTACTTAGAACAGTTACAGATTACCTTCAGTTTTTTTCTTTTGTTGTGCAATGATTTCAAGCTTTAGACATTTCGTTGCTCTTTTTTCTTTTTACTACTTGCAGGCATTGTTGCTGATGCAGATGCTTATGACCAAAGTAAACGTTTGAGAACTGGTGGTGAATATGCCCACACCGGGTATTCGAGCCCATCACCATTTCATGCACCTCCACCCCCTATTTGGGGACCTCACGGGTGAGTCTTCTCTCTATGAAAACTGCTTTCCCTTCGAAGTCAGTTGTATGTGTTATCACCTGAGAGAAGTTTTTTGGTTATGGAAAAGGAGTAGGATTCATTAATAGCTTGAGTTATGATGTTCAAGTTCCTTGTGGTTTGTGATGAACTAGGTATATGGCTCCACCTCCTCCTCCATATGATCCATATGGAAGTTACCCTGTTCATCCTGTACCTATGCCTGCTCCTGCACCTGTACCAGCACCTTGCAGCTATGTGCCTGTTCAGGTAATCCTCTTACAATCTTGATGGCACATTGAACTTTGGCATCGCTTTCTTGCAACGACCATCCCTGGAATAGAAGGCTTTATTTACTATAACTATTGAAGTTGTTACCATGAAGACATCATGGAGTGCCTTGACTTATTGTTTCCACTGGGAAAAGAATAACTTTTGTTGCGTGGATTATATCTCATTTTTCTCCCGTTTCCTACAGAACACAAAAGATAATCCTCCTTGCAATACACTGTTCATTGGCAATCTGGGGGAAAATGTAAATGAAGAGGAGCTCAGAGGTCTTTTTAGCGTGTATATAAATCTCATCTTTGCACAAATTTTCAATTGTATAATCACGTGTATGAATCGTTCCAACCAACTGAATGTTTTGGACCTCTGGTTCTGACATATATCATGCAGACAACCGGGATTTAAGCAAATGAAGACTCTGAGGCAGGAAAGGCATAAAGTCTGTTTCATTGAATTTGAAGTAAGTAGGTTTTAGTTGACTTGACTGTTGATCATTTAATGTCATGTTCATGCCTTCTAATTTGGTTGTCTGCTTCACCTATATAGGATGTGAACACTGCCTCCAATGTGCATCATCTTTTGCAGGGTGCTGTTATTCCTAGTTCTGGCTCTGTGGGCATGAGAATACAATATCCTTTTCTTTACTAAATTGTTTTGTTTGATGCTAGTTATAGAACGTTCATATCATCGTACTGGTACTTCTGAATAGTAAGTTGCTGTTTCGCCTGACAATGCAAGTGTTGGACTGAATGATTTATCTTATTTGATGGATGGCTTGTGCCACTTAAGGTAATAATCTGGGAATCTTTTTAAATCTGTAGGATGCATCTCGGTAAAGAAAATTAGTGCGTATCATGTCTGTTACGTTTGAGGTATTTTATTGGATAGGCTTATCTTGTATTTGATGTCTGTTTTACATTTTAAGGTCACTATGGAACTCGATATATTAGTACACGTGTCTGTTAATAAGGAATAATTTTTTTCCCTTTTCAGTAACCTTTCCTAGAAATTAGATTCATGCATTTTTTGATGAATGTGTTGCTTTACGTCATTAGCAATTAACTATCATGTTACCTATTAGGTTTTGTTTCAAAGATTGAAATGCAATTCTTGTTGATGCCCATCAACGTTTGTGATCTAGGTAATACAAACATGTGCATAATGTGATTTCATCAACCAGGCTTAGTTGCACAGCAATTTGAACTTGTTGTTATTTCATTTATTGTTGCTTTCATGATTGAGGATAAATGTTTCTTCTCTTGACTCTATGAATACATTTTCGAAGAACCCGTTTGGTAAACGGAAAGATGCTACCTATCCTGTTTCTGCTCCTGGCGCCAATGGAAGTCCACATGCTATGGCATACCAATAGCGTGAAGGGGATGTACTCTGTTCTTTTTGCTCCGACAAATACAAGCACTAGATGATAGGATGCATCTTGCAGCAGTTGCATGCATCCATGATCCATTTCATATCAAGTCATCAGCATTTTCATCTCCATGGGAATGATTGCTCATATTGGTGTCACAAGCATTCCATTTGGAAGCATGTTACTAATGTAGTCCCTATTTGTGACATGCATTTATCAGAACTTAGAAGATTTAAGTAGCTGGATTATTTGTGGGGTGTGTGCTGTGCATTGGTCCTATCCTGTTTTTTCTGGTTGTGTATGAGTATGTAGCTATTTATCTAAATGGATTTCTTGATTTATTAAGAGCATACACATGTAAGGTTCAGTCATTTCATCTCACCTTTCGTAATTTCAAGTCGGTAGGGGTTCCATATCATGGTGCAACTCTGGTAGGAATGTAGGGCACGTAGGCCACCAGACAACGCATCATGCCATTATTAGCTTAATCATTTACTTGATCATCACGACCACATCATTAGCTTAATCATTTACTTCATCCACCAATTAATTCATGATGAAGTATTCACATTCAAGCAACTAAGGCCTTTGTTTCTTAAGCATCAAAGAATATAGTTTCATTTACATACAGAATTCCAACTTGGATTGACCAAGCTGCTATGCGTTTGAGGTACAATTTCAGGTGCTATCTGAAGTTCTTTTTTCTAGGCTTCTGACTGTGCAAGACCCCTCATGGAGATGACGCAGATTTATAGAGCCAACTGGACCATGATTCAAACAACCATTGCTGGATGTATACCTGGCTTGGCTGCAAAACTGGAGGAAATTGATGCCTTGGAAGAAAGGTATCTAAGATGAACTTATTCTTGCTTAGGTTTGCCATTCTAATTTTTTCATGGAGTTGTCATTCTTCAAACTTCAATCTTGTTGACTTCAAGTGTTTTAAAACTATTTGGTCGTACAATCTCCTAGACTTATAATTATTACCCTCTGATATGAGCTTCGAGATATTTCGTTCCTTTATGAAGTTACCTTACTCATGGAAAGATTAAAAAAAAAAATGAAGTTCGTCAAGCTCAAACGAAAGCTAGTGATGAACGTTGGACACAAATGAACAAAATCACAGGTAAAAGTCCTGCTTGTGTTAAAGAATGGGCAAATATAGTATTAGAATAGCTTGTTCGATAATCATTTACAAACCGTGGCTGTGCAAATATATCTAACACGAACACGAACATAGGGAAGCCTCTAAAACCTAAACAGGAAAGAAAATCAAACTTAAAGAATGGATGAAATTGACAGATCTAAGGGTGATAGGAACTCGAATACCGACCAGAAAATTCACTCAACGAACTCGGTTGTCTAATTTACAAGGAAGAAATTACTGAGTTAGGAACTGGCATGAGATCTAATAGAAGAAACTGAGTGTGCCGAAATTGAGGCTGTTGGGCTGTTAACATCTCTGTCCCCATTTGTAGCCTTTGGCATCCCACTTAATCTCTCTACTGCCAATTGACAAACATCATCGAACCAAACATCTTCCGGTAGTACACTGACAGGAAACAGATTGAATCTCAGAAACACTAAATAAAGTCCACAAAATTCATTATAATCTAAGATGGAAACTTAAATTCTAAGCCATTTATACTGCCTGGTTCTAGTTCCTCCAAGGAGGCTTTCTTTTGTTTCTCTCGAGCAAAAACACAGTCGTTATTTCGAAGCCGAATTCAAATCTTAGGGCGTTATAAACACAATGAACTTACTTTAGCATGCAAGAAAACGCTTATTGATTATTAAGCATTCAGTACAGTGTGTACCTATCTGGATCCATTCCTGTTGCAGCAAATGCAGCCATTGCTCTTGATATGATCTCATTCACAACTCGATGCAGGTTCCGAGATAAGTATCGGCCTTGGGCAGCAAAGCAAATCACAAATTTCATATCCAAGTAGAACTGCACAAATTACAAACAATTAAGTACTGATGCTCTCACCCATAGGCGAAGAGGTTTCATCAAATCACAATGTAATATGATTATGTAGCAACAATGATGCCCACCTGTTGAAGACCAAGAGGTCCTAGTGGTCTTGGCCCTTCCTCAATATCATCCCAAAAACTTTGGTCCCCCGAAAGCCACAACACGACGGTTTCTGTGAGTCTCATCAATAGTAATGTACCAAATCTTTCCCTACCGACGAACGTATCAGCTGCCATACTTGCCATTCTGCTAAGCTTTACAAACAGTCCCTGAATTGTGATCAAACAACAGGGTTAAGCTTCCTATGGAACAATCAAGCAATGTTCTTTTCTAATTTGGCTGTTGCATGCACATATATGCACAAGTGACACAAGAACCACACAAAATACCTGGAATATCAGAGATGGGAACCATTCAACTTCATCCATATTTCCACCCATGTTTAGGTACATCTCAGCGGTCAGATGGCTGTCCCCGTCCTCGGTAAAAATTAGATCAAGAGCATGCTGTCGACAAAACGTATCTTTCAATCTATCCACAGAGCTAACCAGCCGCCTCCTCCACTCCCTTTGTTCTGGATGATGATTTTGCTTGTCTGAAAGTCTTCGACGAGGATCGTCCTTATAAGCAGTCTGAGTTGTCGGGGCGAGTTTCATGGCCGCACGAGGCAGTAGTTCATCTGCTAACAATGACGCATTTGCCAAGAGCGCAATTTGCTGAGCTTCGGTTTCGGCCAACCGCACAATCTTACTTCCGAAACCATCAAAATTTGCTTCGTCTTCCATACCAGGCAAGGCTTTGATTAACATATTGATATATGAGTCAAATACTTGGAATAATCCCTCCAGAGTTTGACTCCCCAACTGCATACTAAGTAAAGGTCCCACGTCCTCGAAAAAATCCTGCAGGGGAATGTTTGGAAGAAAAAGATTGAGGGCGTATCATACCAATAAACGGGCGCGCATGCAACATACAAGAGTTTTGATATAGTTCACTTAGTTCGAAAGGGCACACTTGAACGAAAAGAAACATTACAGAGTTCCCTATCTCTCCTTACCTCAGACTAGCCACATAAAAATGAACCCCTCTCATGCATTCTCTAGATTCACTCACTTCCCATTCACGTAATTCCAAAGGGACCTCCGGGCATGGATCACCGCGTTTCAAATGTTCCAACTGGATCTATTACACAATTCAAGACCAAAAAGATTCAACAAACATTCCTTCTTCATTTAAAGAATATGATAGGCTCGGTTTAACATTCATTTCATGTGTAAGCTGATTCGATTGAGGAAGGATAGCCTCATAAGTGAATATTTTCACAGTTGAAGTAGGTTACTATAAATAGCATTTGATTGAAAATTTTAGAAAACTAGAAGGAAAATTTCAAAGTAATTCTTGTGATAGATTTCATCTGAGCCATTCAATCAAGTCAGCCTTGATCAAGTTCGTTTTGTGGGGTGACTCAATCAAGTCAGCTTTGATAAGTTCGTTTGTGTGGGGTGACTCAATTTAGAACAAGGTGTTTGCGGGGTGACTCAATTTAGAACAAGGTGTTTGCGGGGTGACTCAATTTAGAACAAGGTTTCAAATATTGCTTCTAAGTTTTTTTTTTAATCTAAGAGATAATCTAAGGTTGATCCAAATTTAAATCGTTGTACTGATGATTAGGGTTGCCTTATCACCTCCATTTAGATCACATCTCTCCTATCAAGTATACATTACTTTCCGAAAAGAACAATAAACTAATAATACATAATTTCATAACAATCACCAAAACTAATATAAACACAGCTACCCCACCCACCAACTCACCAAATTCATATCATAAAAGAATAATTGGGTGGAAATGTTTACCTGGACCATAAAATTGAACCGGTGAGCGCTACTGGTCAATTTATGTTGGAATGCTGAATTACCAAGAGCAGTGCTCGAAGTTCGGCCAGATTGGCGTGTGGTTGGAGCATATGTTAGTACCCAATCATCAGCAGCAGCCAAGGCAGCCGTGCTTTCTTCAATTCGTTTTAAATTGGCTTCTAGTGCTTGTTCAACACTAGGCCTGAAAAGTCTCAAAAGCACAGGGCAAAGCGCCAAACCACGACCTTCCAATAACGAACAATGACCTAAAGCAATTTGAACACACTCTGCAGCAGCTCTGAGACCTCCAGCAGCAGCAGATGAAGCTAAAGCATGTCGTTTCACAAGAAGGGCGAAAGCCTCCGTTTGTTTCGTCGCCCACATCACCAGCTCAGACGAATAAGCAGGTTCTTTACCGAAAATAGCCAAGGAATCACTCGAAGCTTGAGCAATGGCTGAGAAAACCAACTGGGAAAGTGCAGCGGTATAGGCTCCTCCATATGAAGTGCTGGATGGCCTAAAGCTTTGCATATTGTACTGATACCTTTGATAATGTGCTTTTAGTAACAAAGCGTGAGCTCGCGATCCATCTCCTAATTTGTTGAGCGCTGATACAGCCGCACGGAGTTCAACACCACGGGTCGAAGGCTGACAAGCAGCCTCAGTAAGCTGATCTGCTAGCCTTTGCCTCCGTTCAGCAATCGATGATTGCAGAGACATAATTACAGCTCGGCTCAACGTTTTATTTTCTTTCGCCAAAGAAGCTATCCTCTCTCCCTCGTCAAGGGCTGCCAAAGCTTCATCGACTCTTCGTTCAGCTAAGAGAACATCCAAAGTATCAGGGTACTCCACTAACCATTTCTCAATATCTGAAGGATTGTCATCCCCTGAACCTAAAAAGCCATTTGGAGCTGTGCCTCCAGAAACAGAGGAAGGTACTGAATCAACATGAACCCCTTCAGCTAAACCATGAATTAAAGCAGTCTGAGTAGACATAAGGGTTCTAATGGATGAGAGCTCCACCTCTAAATCTGATATCTCCTTTGATGTGCTGATAGAACATAGCACATGATATCAATATAAAGAATCACTACGAATACAATTAACATCGAACGTTTAAGTTGGTACTACGGCTATTTGCGCGCTTATCTCAGTTTATTCATCAACAAAATATACTGTTTGATGTTTTCCATGTCTACATTTCTTCAAACTAACAAACAAACAGATTACATTTATCCCTAATAACGAAACGAAAATTCTTCGTTCGTCACATGGATCTGCTAGTTCCATCCTTCAAAAGAGCTCAATGTTTATCTAATGTAAGAACTCCGA
The DNA here is from genome assembly GCF_002806865.2 of Cucurbita pepo subsp. pepo. Taxonomy (NCBI): domain Eukaryota; kingdom Viridiplantae; phylum Streptophyta; class Magnoliopsida; order Cucurbitales; family Cucurbitaceae; genus Cucurbita; species Cucurbita pepo. The sequence goes on along the minus strand of NC_036654.1, from coordinate 3,119,273 downwards.
GCTACAACTTACCGGATAAAGGCAGCATAATTTGCATAGACGCTTTTACGCATTTCCTCAGCAGAAGCTTTCTTCAACTCCCAAAGATAAGTGCATAATTGCTTGATTTCCTACAGAAGTAGAAGACAGTTCAAATCAGAGATTTGATTAAACAGAGAAAGGTCTGTCTATTTGGCATGATAAGAAGCTTTGATTAAGCTATATATGCTTTCATCTCCTTTCTAAGTAATTCATGTCATTTTGCTTCAGAAACAGATGATTCAGAGAGTTAAAAGTGAATCGAACTGTTTTGAATTGACGGAATAGTATTTTGATTCAACAAAATCATTTATGGGAACTAATTTATTGATGGGATCAAGTTGAGTGATACACACAAATTTAAGTGATATCCTTAAAATGGAAAAAGAGAAGAAGTGATAATCGCGATGACAAGCAATCTCCAACCAACTGAAAGGGGATTAGATAAATGAAGAAGAGAGAAGAAGAAAGGGTAAAATGAAATGGCGGAAGGAACCTTGTCGTTGAGAGAGCATCTGGTTTGAACGTAGGAATCGGCGTCGAATTGATCGGACTTGAAGAAACTGATGCCATCGTCAAACTTAGCGCCATTCTCCTTGACAGGCGTGGCTCTGGACCGGGCGGTCTTGGCGGAGGCCATGGAAATCTGATCCAAGAAATGGATCGGAACGAAGTCGACCACCAAAACCAGATCAAAAGGAGGAGGAAGGGAGTCTTGAAGGGAGAGATCGAAGGAAGGAAGCTCCGGCGGAGAAACAGGGAAGTTGGAGAAAAACGAAAGTCCAGAGAGAGAGAAGAAGATGATTGAAGAAGAAAGGGAAAGGAGGAGGAGGCAACCACCCAACCAGCCACCCAGCCACACTGTTTCTCTCTCCGACCAAATTCTGAAGGGTTCGGTTCTCTGGTTTATTTTTTTATTTTTTTTACTAAACCGGTAACACCCGAACCGGACTGATGAATAACTGGCTGGTTGTCTCTTTGCGAACCGGGTTGGTTCAGTCTTTTTGGTACTAAATTGTATAGAATTTTGTCTGCAACTCAGATGGTGGGTTGAATCAGTTTAAATTACTTCCTTTTTTTTTTTTCCTTTTTATAAAAAAAAAATGTATTTTAAATATCTAAAATAGTTTATTATATTAGAAACAAACATTACGATCCTCCACAATGGTATGATATGATATTATCCACTTTGAGCATAAACTCTCATGGCTCCACAATGGTATGATATTATTCACTTTGAGCATAAGATTTCATGGCTCCACAATGGAATGATGGAATGATATGATATTATCCACTCTATTGGTACGAGGCCTTTTGGAAAAACCTAAAGTAAAGTCACGAGAGCTTATTCTCAAAGAAAGAAAATAATTTAGAACTANAAAAAAAAAAAAAAAAAAGCTCTGAAAAGATTATTATGATTAAATAATGAAATTTGTGATATTAAAAGGCTAGAAATTAATTATCAAATGATCGAAGAAGGTGGGTTTGGTTCAACCTCCACCGGAAGTGGTTGAGGAGAAGACCCCTAAACCACTCTATAATATCACTACTAAAATACAATTAAAATAATAAAATAAAAAGTTGGTGGATACAGCAGAAAATAAGATTAGCAAACAACCTTTTCCTTCATAGTTCATCTCATTTATTTATTACATTTTGCAAACCCTTTGGAAATTCCAGAGATTCATCAAAATCCTATCTCCATTTAAGGCTTCATTCCAACAAACTGATTCAACAACCCTACCACCAATGTTCATAATATTTCCAACAAAAAAAAAAGATGAAAGGAAAAAAAACGAAGCACCTTCAAGAGATCCACTCCCTACCTTCACGCTTCAGGGTTATCCGACCGAATAACTGATGTAACAAAGATCAATCCATTAGTAAAAATACAGAGGAAACATAAGTGAATAACAAGTTTAGTTCCAATTGTATCTAATGGGACACATAACCTTTCAAATTTGAACTGTCTCCATGAAATCAAAAAGAAAAACAAACGTCGACATAAAATTAACCAACCCGTTCAACAGCCTATTAGATATTTTTAGTGTTAGGAGAGCTTAGACACAAGTTCAGTGACATTTAGACACAATACTAGAGGTTTAGAAACGTATTCCCACTTTTGACGAGGACCTCATACACAAAACTAAAAATTTAGGGACGGACACTTGGAGACCTATTTGACACAATTATAAAAGTTCAGAGATTAAACATTTCACGACATGCTATTCTTTTATAGCACGATATAGATTAGAGAAGAAAGGTTTTAATTCAGAACTTCCGACAAGAACACTTTTGCAGTTATTAAGAGAAATGGCCTCACAATAAGATCACAAATAATATAGCAAAAGATTGCAAATCAATCAAACATCCACAAGTATATGTTCCCTATAAAAAAAAAAAAAAGTGAATCCGAATTGAGCAATGTGGTGTATACTTCAAAATTGCAAACGTCACCATGGAGTCCAATGTGCATCAAAACTATTTCTGAAACATTTAATAAGAATTTTTGTGGGGTCATACATCCCATTTGAAAAAGATAAGTACCATGTACTGTGCGATCACGATCACAGTGGTTATCTTCATCTCCTTCTGCAACATTTTTCTATGTCTCTTGACAAATATTTGTTTTTAAGAATATCTAAAGACAACCATATTTGTAATCAACTGACAAGGAGTATGCAGCACTTTTCAGTACACCGATAAACATGAATATCGCGATCATGACAGGACTCGAGGAAGAAGCCCTGGCTAACTCCGTGCCAGCAGCCGCGGTATGGACTCTCGGGGTTTACACTAAATCACATAGAAACTGGAGAAGACTATTATGGATTCTGTATCCAAGATCCAAACATATTATTTACACTCTGGATATTCAGAGTTGACTTAATTGCCAGGCAAAACTTTCTATTCCACCATCATTCCTAAAAAACAAAATGATATGTGATAACCCCTCCCTATGCTACACCGAAACAAATATCATTTTAACGATCAACTTCTCCCATAATGATATCCTTTCTTTCAGTTTCTTAGTAAGAATGGGTGACGGTATTCTGCCTAAATAGTAGATACAGGCAATAAATAAAAGAATACTAAAGATTCGAGCATAGAATTTCTCAATTCTAACACAAGGGACTTATTAGATCTAATAGAATAATTTTCAACTAATTGAAAAAATCCATAAGAAAGATTCGAATTATCTCACAATTAATCAAGAAATCAACCCATTGAACAATAAAAAGAAAGGCTGGTTGGCATCAAGTGGAATAGAAGTAAAAATGACGCTGACACCAAAACCTGATCAAAGTAGGCCAAAATGACGACCTTAAAGAATTTCAGGGTGGGGGATGGGATTTTGTATGTGTCTAAGTTGGTCAGAGGCACTGACATACAATGGTCGATCCTTGATTTATAAAAACTGATAGCTGACAACTTCTTCGAGCAACCAACATCCATTTTGTTTGCTTTAATCTAATTGATTGGTTTTTTTCTGATTTTCAATATCGTACCTAAAATTATTATCAGTAAAATTGTCGCTCCTAATATTTAACCAACAGAACTCCAGGCCAAATGTCTAAACCGAAAATGGCAGAGGAAGTTATATATCTGAGAGTAAAGGAATTACGATTGAATGCTTACTTCGGACTATGAACATTAAATCTATCGAGAAAATAGATATTCCACTACAATTCACGGGAAGAATTATCAAACACAGAAATGACTCGAACGATACGGAAGCAAACAATTACAACGACTGATGCAACAGAAATAGCATCTACATCACACGAAACTAAATACCTCTATTTCTCATAAACAAATACGCATATAGACCAACGCAAACAACAAGCCCCTAGAGATCCAGGATGCGAATCGTATGCCTATTCCCTAAACGAACGCTATCGACGCGAATTTTACAATCTTCATATCGCGTCAAAGAGAACTAAAATTTAACTGAAACCCTCAACAATAGACGATAAGAAAAATCCAAGATACAGGTCCATGGATTAAATACAAATCAGAAACAAAATAGCATCCGACGAAATGAATCAATGAACAAGGTCGAAAATATAGATCGCGATCTAAAATCTAAACAGGAAAGGAGGAGAGAGAGAGAACATACTGGGCTTTTGGGGCTTGCCGTCCGCCCACTTGGAAATGGAAAAATGAACCTTCTCGCGGCTGAGAACTTCGGTTTTGTAAGGATCCTTGAGACAGTTCCTGACCAGATTGGCGCAAATGTTAGAGTAGGTGATGTATGTCATCCCCGCCGCTCTCCAAAAGGGCACTGCTGCATTCGAAGCCATTTCTCTGCAACTTTCTTCCTCTCTTTTTTCTCTGTAGTCTCGATGAGCTTCGTTCAACCGATTTGTAATAAGGCAGGGTGGGCCGACGAATAGTGTTTCGGCTTACTGGGCACAACCAGATGTTCAGTTGATGTAATGGGCCTTCAAAAAATGAAGCCCATTACGTGGGATGCTCCGTTTTATGCCGAGTAAAAAAAAAGAGGTCCTACCGGGAGTCGAACCCAGGTCGCTGGATTCAAAGTCCAGAGTGCTAACCACTACACCATAGAACCACATGCTTAGTATCTTTCTTATAATTTTTGAGTCTACCGGCCCAACGAGATGTTCAGTTGAGGGATGCACAGTTTTATGCCGAGTAAATAAAAAGAAAAAAGGTCCTACCGGGAGTCGAACCCAGGTCGCTGGATTCAAAGTCCAGAGTGCTAACCACTACACCATAGAACCGCATGCTTACTGTCGATCTTATAATAAAATTATTTTATTTTTTAAAATTCAAATAAAAACAAATTTATTGTACATCAACCAGGTCCTACCGGGAGTCGAACCCAGGTCGCTGGATTCAAAGTCCAGAGTGCTAACCACTACACCATAGAACCGATTGCTGACGATTATAGCTTTTCATAATATTTGTCCAACAATTAACCATGAAAGCCCAAGTAAGAACAACTGCTTAAAAAAACGGTATGACCCAAAAAAAATCCAATCAACCTGATGGATTAATTTATAAATTCTTCTAAAACTAAACTAAATTAAATTGAACTTAATTTAAAAAATTATATTTTTACTTATTATACATGTATATATACATATTTCCATTTTATTTCATAATTTTTTAATTATTTATTGTCGCATAAAAATAAATTTTAACTATATAAAAAGTAGTTTTAAAAATATATATTTAAATTGAATGGTAAACCTTAATTAAACATCTAAAAATATATAAATAAATAATTTTCAAACTAATTATCTTTGAATAGACGACCCAAATAGCATGAATCAACCCGATTCAAGAAATTTATAGTTAGATATAAATAAGGGTTGTGTTCGGGTTGAAAAAAAAAGTGACAACCCAATCCAATCTTTAACATAATCCACATGGAACTACTACACCTTGATGCTCGTAAGCCTCTCTTTCTCTGCTCTTCACATAATAAAGACGAGCAAAGAGAGACAAGCAAGAAATACTACATCTACATGTATTATTGACAAGACTAACATTCAACTTCACATGCCATCAACACTACACATCTACCAGAGGAATTAGAGGGAATTAGAGGGAACTAGAGCGAAAAGGAAGCAGGGTTTTGAAGATTTTCCAAACTCAAAGTGAAGAATGGAGTTTGGTAGACGACGATGCCATGGAGGAGAGGATGCTAATTAGGGAGGACACAGAGCTCAACGCCACTTCTAACACCTCTTCGGAACAGCTTTCTCTTACAATCTTCTTCACCTGAATTCAACACAACCCACCAACCAAGCTTCATATCAAAACACAATCAGATATATATAGCTGCAAAAACACCAAAAATTTAAGTTCAACTTTGTTTTGGCTCCATTGGTTGTGGGCTGTTTTTCATTTTCTTTATCCCAAGTATGCTTGTTTTCATTCAAAACAACAATGATAATAAACAAGTCTAATTACAATTCGCATCCGAACAAGAATCTTTATGATAATCAGTGACTAAGAAGACAACAACCAAAAGTCGGCATAAGTTTCCAATAGAATGGTCGGGAGGCGATGTTCGACTTCTTTTTCGTTTTTCCACACTCGAGTTGAGTCAGTTTCTAGAATCATAAACCAGGGCATACGACATTCGACAACATCAGCCAGTAGTACACCAAATTTTCTTTTAAGACAAAATGATATACCTAACAATCCAACCCAAGAAAGAAACTGAAAGGCCATCAAGTCATTGACTCTCTCCCTGACTCAATTTGACTCTGGTACCAGGAGAACTAATTACTAGGTAGCGAGTCTTTACTTAACTCGACCCAACTGGCCCCTTCTTCGAGATCTTATCTATAGATTTCCTCCTCTGCAGAGGATTTCAGGGGAGCCCAAAAAGTTTTCACGATCCGATCTCTGATAATCGAAGAAAGCTCCAAAACCTTCGGGTCAAAGCCCTTAACTTTATATACCATCAAAAGTATCAATATCGCAATCGAGTCGTTATTCAAGCTTAATGGCACATTCCTTACATAGTTCTACAACCTTTTCCAGCATTCTTATTCCTATTCATGGCTTTGGGGAGTCCTAGATCACGAATGCACTGGGAAAAAGAACATGTAATCTTTCCTATAGAAATACTCAATAACATTGCTAAGGAATTGCCCAACTGATAAGCCATTAAAAAACAAGCAAGCAATATACGATTTATAGATTGAAGAACAGTTGTTCCATAACCATAAACACCATCAGGCAAATTCAGGTACAGGTATGGTTTCATTTCAAGATAGGCAGAGTTTTCACCTCATCAAGGTAACCCTGTAACTTGGTTATCTTCTCCAAGTAGTCTTGGTCTTCGAAAGCTTTACCAATAGTCTGATCATCTGAGATTTCAGCTTCCATTCACGCGAGTCCTGAAACTTGACAGGGAGCACAAGCAGCACCAAAAATTCTCCAGAATCTGAAAGAAAATTAGGTTTAGATTGGATTCTAGCGAGAATTTCATTCAAGCAGGAGCTCAAAAAATTCAACCATCAATAGTTCATGAGTAATAGAGATACGCCGCAAAAAACATCAGACTTCAAAACGAAAACCGACTCCAATTCCAAGAAGTACGGAAGCACCGAATAAGAACAATGACAAGAACACGCACAGATAATACGCATATGACCTAATTAACTCGAAGGAAAGTGAAAACAAAATCACTCCTCAGAAGTCATTGCTTCAACTAGCAAATTCCTGGTAGAGACAAGAAACAGAACACTCAAATCGTCCAAAAGCGAGAAGAAATTCAATCGGTGAGAACAAATTCGAAGCAAGTAATATCTTACTATAATCTATAATCAGTAATCTGTATCGAACGTCANAAAAAAAAAAAAAAAAAAAAAAAAAAAAAAAAAAAAAAAAAAAAAAAAAAATCAGAAACCAAACAGCTTATTAAACCCTAAAAGAGTACCTCAACAGAGAGCAGAGTAGGAGAAAAACAGAGCGATGGTTGCCGTAGTCGTCGGAAGTTTGTCGGAACTACTTCGAGATTGGCTGCGGTGAAGTGGGAGAGGAGACTCTGCCCACGACGCGTCGACTGCCTTAAATTGGGCTACGGCTTACGAAACGACATGTCGTTCCAAAAGTGAGGTTGCCTTGTATAGGACTGATGTATTGTAATTTTTATGCGTTTTTGTCTCAGCATGATTATAACTCAACAATAATCGATATACAAACCATACATAATTGATATGCAATTCGTACGCTCGTAACTCAACAATAATTGATATACAATTCTTCTCTGGAAGTTAGAAGTTCAAATTTTTCTACTTCACATTTGCATTTGTCGACTAGAACACAAATTTTCAGTTCGGCTACACAAATGGCAAAAAGATTTTCAGCCAGCAAGCCAAGAACAATCCAAAATAGGCAAGAAATCTCCCAAACTGAACGAAAAAGGGAAATCCATGGTGGAATTGAACGACTGCAAAGTGTTCTAGCTTCTAACAATTGGGGATAAGTCAATTACATTTCCACTCAGTCATGTCTCCAAGCCCTGTTTCTACTTGTTCTTAGGAAGGAAATCTTCCTCCTAAACATGGCGCCCTTGCTTGACATGAACTCTTCTTTTATTTCAAAGAAGGGATTCATTGAATATAGCCCTGCACTTTAGGTAGATCAGGCTGCTTTGACGTCCCTTGTTCTTGAACACTCTCCTCCTATAAACATAATGCTTCACAGAAGGCAGAGGATTTTTGTGTCCAATGCAGCATTACAAACGTAATGGTACTTCATTTTCTCAAAAGGAAGAGTTGAATGAAGCCCTATGGCTATGGCTATGGCTATGGCTATGGCTATTGCTTCTCTTGGAGAGGACGTGGACTGTAGTCTTTGATCATCAAGATTTCGGAACATAGTTTACGTGGCACCTGCTCTAAAGCTTTTCCTTCTTGCCATGCCTGGCCAACTAATACTCCAGGTCCCACAAATCGAACATATACTACAAGCTGATCGTTGAACGGATATCGATGCTTGACTGCAAAATGAAAAGAATAATATGAAAATTATAAATTTGGAAACTATGCAAATAAGAAATTAATCGAGTGGAACTTCCATCAGCTTCTGATAAAGAAAGATATAAGGTTGGAGATTCATTCTAACTGGTACAGAGACGAGACTAAAAAGCGGGCGGAAAAAGGCGAGGTAAGTTACATACTTTTATTTTGTACTTTCGTAGATTTGAAAGAAAAGGGAGGTAGCTAAGGAAACACAAGCAAAGCAAAAAGAAACTATGATATATACAAAGTACTAAAAACTTGGAAAAGCAAGGAGAAGCATAATGCATGAGAGCTATCATTTCAATAGAGTTTGAAATGTAAAACAAAGGTATTTAAAACCTCAAATAAAGAATATCCTTCACCATCTGAAATTTATGTGTGTATCTCCAGAGATGAAAAGCATATCTCAAGTCTCTGGTACATGATCAGAATTCTCACTCAATAAAGGCACTATAGACTTCATCTATCTATATATATACATACACACACACGTGTATATATATATATATATATATATAATGTACATATATGTATGTGTGTGTGTGTATATATATATTTGTATGTATGTATGTATATATAGTGGAACTTATGTTGCAAAGCTGAGCAGACTCAAACCTCGCAACTTCCGAGTGAGCCACAGAGAAAACAGGTCGTCCATGCAGAGCAAACAGTTCTTTTTTAGTGATCATTTCTTTCATGAAATATCTTGGTGGCAATTAACTTCACAAATAACATAAGATTGAGTTGAAATTGTACCAAGGAAGAACCAATAGAATTTATGAAATTTAATCAATGTGAAGAAAGACACAAAAAAAATGAATTCAATATCATACCTGAAGCTGGAAAGCCTTCAGGGTATTCATGAACATCAAAGAGCCCATCTCCAAATTCATATGCCAAGTCACAAGGATGTTCAGTTGACATTACTTCTTTAAGTTGTTTCACCTCAAAGTACAATGGATTGAAGGAATTTGCAAATCCAGCCAATCCCATGCCTGATTTGCGAAATGATATAAGTTAGCAGAATTGAAACAGAAGAAAATTTTAGAGGCAAAGTGAAATTCACATGCTATGCAAGTTATCAAAACATGTTCAATAGGAACTGTCCATGTTAAAGCTTGATCATCAAATAATTCAATTTCATTTTTCAAAAACTCCAGCAAACAGATGGGATTGAGGCTGTGACAATGGGATCTTGATCATCTTTTGTAACCTTAGAACTCAAGGACACAGATGCGCGTCATATAAATATAGTGATACACCAAGATATGTCTAATCCATATCGAAAAATAAAGAAAGTGAGGATAAATGAACTTATAAAAGGTCAATAGGATAGTGGAACAGCTAGCTTCTGTAGTGTTTTAATGTCATGAATCTGTGGTCATACTGGGTTACTAATGTCACGAGAGAAGAAGAGTATATAGTTGCCAAAGGTTAAGAGATCTTACCAATAAACCGCCCATATGTCTTTCCGTCGTTGCTAGAAAATAATGCCTAATAAACAGGGAGATGTAAATAGATAGATTCTGTGAATGAAGAAAGGTGGGACTAGGACTAGATAATTTTACCTTCTTGAAATGATTAATCCAAGCAATGGGTATTTGTCCTATTCAAGATGTTCAGAATCAAAGTAGTTAGGCTAGCATAATATATTCGTAATCTTGAGGAAAAAGATTAAATGAACCTTCAATCCTTGAACTTCAAATCAAATCCAAAAAAGCACCACCCATTTACAAATTTCGCCTTTTATTCTCCTCGATCAAATCATTTTCCTTATACAGTAAGGGATTTAAAATTTTAGAAGCAAAATTTGAATGCTTTTCGCATATTAACCTACGAATCTCAAGCATATAGTGAACTACTTACCTCCACTTTTTATGCAGTTATAATATTCAAGCATCGTTCCATCTTTGTTTTGCAGCAAACTAGACGCCATTTTCTTTACTAACTTCGGATCATCATATCTCGTGCCAGCTATTCCCCAAGCCCTTGATATACACCTATATTGTATTGCAGGGGTCAGAATTTCCAAATTACAAACAAAACTTTACAAGTAGAATTATTTTGTGGCTAAGAGAGTTCCTACCAAATTGTAAAAGTTTACAAATGAAGGGAAATCGCATTAATGAAGAAGAAGAAACAATTATACAGGAATTATAATGCTTCATATATGTAACCTAGGGCTTAGAAGGTGCAGAAGATTGTGACGTCTTTCCTCAGGAATAACTTCAATCTTTTTCCTGCCAATCGAAACACAGAGTTTCAAACTGAATTACGAGTAAACTCCATGAAAATCAGCAACAATGCAGGAGAAACACTCATAAACATTTTGCCAACGAGTTGGTAATGTTAGAAACTAAGATAAATCACAAAATGTAGAGTATGTTGAACCACTGACCATTGCAAAATTATAGTTACAGTTATGGTAATCAATTTATGATGATATGAAACAAACATACGAAATAGAATCAGCTGAAGTCGATTAAGAAATCTACAGCTCAGGAATAAATTACTACCAAAGATATGCGGCTGGATTATAAGTAGTAGGATCTAAAGGTATGAGCTCCTTAGGCGGATCTAGAAAGGTTACTACATCTTGTTCATCCAGGTACTGTATTTTCCCATTCGGAAGCAATTCATAAGGCCCCTCATCCCACGCAGCAGATACTTGCGGTCTCTCCCTCCCTCCAGCTACGGCAGCGACCTCAAAACTAGGTGGCGATACACAAACTCCATATCCGAACCATTTCAGCCCTGCGAAACGAGAAGAGGCAGAAATTAAGAAATAGAACACGATAATTTCAGAAACATAGTCGAAAGAAAGAAATGTTAATTGGAAGAAAAACTCGAGTTCATTCTGATGGATTCTCCTGTTTGATTGACGGAAAAATACGAGGGCCAAGGAGGTGATGAAATTGAGCGATCATGTCTATGCGCCGAAAGAGAAGAAGATGAACTGACCTTTGGAGTTCGTGTAGCAGAGACGCCGCCGTGGTCGGCAGAAGGTGTTGATTTGGCGGGAAAATGGGAAGAAGCAGGTTCCATGAGAAATTTGTACCGGACGGCTGGAGGCTGCCATTGCCTTCATCTTGATGAATTCTACTGTTCTTCGGTTTTGTGATGATCAGGTGATAGTCTTGGAAAACGAACGGGAAGCGCCGACATGTCATCTCCATAGTTCGTGTCCCTTCCTACTTCACTGCTCGCTTGACTCTCTAATTATCGATTAACGATCGACATGTCGATTTACATTCACCAACCCTAAACGGTCTTTTAACTCGCTAATGTATTGAAATAGCTAGTGAACAAAAAATATTTTTTTAATAAAAGAAATTAAATAAATTAACATCTTTAGAACAAATTAATAAATTGATTTAAAGATTAATTTCATGTGATAAAAATATTTTTTTGGATTAATTTAAAATTAGAAATATGTAATAAGAATATATATAATTAAAATAACTTTTAAATATAGTACAGCTAAACAAATTTATTATTTTAAATATTTAGCAGCGTCGGGATCTTGTTCGATTAAAGCTTCAAAATTTTTCGTGTAAAGTGGTACAATTGCCTGCCCTAAAAGCAAGCGAATTCTCTCTCTCAAGTCCTCATATGAAATTACTCACTCTGATTGCCTTCTACATGTTTGTTCAAATGCCGGAGAGAATTTTGTTTAGCTTCTTCTTCAACGGATCGTTATATTTCGAGATCTCACCTTCGAATGGGAGCTGACCCTTTTGATTTTGAAGGCTGAAAAAGCTCTCCCTAGCTTTTTCTCAGGTAAAACGCTGCGTAATATTCTTTGTATTGGTTGTGTGCATTTAACCATTCATCGCGTTTTGAACCTTTTAGTCGTAGTTGTTGATCATGAAGTACGTTGAAAATTGTTGGGAAAGGAGTCACACATTGGTTAATTAAAATGGGAAAATCATTAGTTTATAAGTAAGGAATATCATCTTGGTTGGTATGAGGCTTCTTCGGAAACCAAAAGTAAAGTCATAAGAGTCTATGCTCAAAGTAGACAATATCATACCATTGTGTAGGTTTGTGATTCCTAACATGGTATCCGAGTTACGCTTTTAACTTAGCCATGTCAATAGAATCCTCGTGTATCAAACAAATGATGTTCTTTGTTTGAGGGCTCTAAAGAAGGAGTTGAGCCTCGATTTAGAGGAGGTTGTTCCCGGGCTCCATTCATAGGTCGTAGGGAAGGCTCTCTGTGGTGTACTTTGTTCGAATGGAAGATTGTTGGGAGAGGAGTCTCACATTTACTAATTAAGAGGAAGATTGTGGGTTTATAAGTAAGGAATATATCATATCATTGTGTAGGTTCATGGTTCCTAACAGCGTGGTAAGATTTAAAGATATCTTGGTAAGACTTTGACCATGTATCGAGCTTGTTGCAGTAGTCAGTGACAAAGCTTACCCATGCCACCATTAGCTAGTAGACTACTTTATCCTAACAACTCGACTTGGATTGGAAGCTCCAAGAACAAATCATAGCTGTTTACAACTCATTTTACAAGCTTCCTCTTACTCCCCTCGAACAAAGTATATCATAAAGTCTCCCCTAAGACCTCATTTTCGGGAGCGAGCTTTTGAATAGTCTCCCCATTAATTGAGACTTTACTCTTTCTCTGGAGCTCTCGAACAAAGTACACCCTTTGTTCGATACTTGAGTCGTCTTTGACTACACATTTGTGACTCACAACTTCTTTGTTCGACAATTGAGAATTCTATTGGCGTAGTTAAGTTAAGGACATGACTTTGATATCATGTTAGAAATTACGAACCTCCAACATGGTATGATAGTGTCTACTTTGAATATAAACTCTCATGGTTTTACATTTGGCTTCTCCAAAATGCTTCATGGCAATGGAGATAGTGTTCTTTACTTATAAATTCATAATCTCCCTCTTCGTTAGCTGATTACAATAATTAAGGGGTTTTTTTTTTATATATAATTTCTTATCCGCTTTGAACTAGGATGTTCAAATGCCTCGAACAATTCAAACTTCTTTGAGTTGGATTATGATTTTTTTTTTTCGATTTTGGTTAAGTTGGATTTTTTTAGAACTAATAATTTGGTTCGGTTTGCGATTCGAGATTTATTTGGTCGAGTCAACTTAACCATTTGGATCGGTAAAAAAACTTTTCTCAATTCTACGGGTGTTTGAGGATGAATCGGATCACTGCATTTTCCGGCGGCCGACACGGCGGCGATTTCCGAAGTTCAGAATGGGTAAGCGGAAATTAGGGCATTGGTTGAGGATGAATATTGAGTCAATTAAATCAGCCGGTCGGAGGAAAACGACGGGCAACCTGACCAATTTTAAAATTGAAGGTGACCGGTGAAGTTAACATCTCTCAATCACGGCATTTTGCCATTTTTTTCTTTCTTTTTAGAATAATTAAAAGAAAATAAAAGGCACATTAATCCGCTAATTCGGAAGTGCACGCAATCTCAGCCCTATAAACCGCCGGACAGATGGCTCCAATTTCACCTAAATTCTAATTTTTTTCTTTATTCTCTAAATTTCCTTTAATATCTTGTTGAATTTCAAATATTAGCCCTTTAATTAATTAAAATTCTAACCCGTCAAAGTGGCTCGTGTTCAAAGATGTCATTTTAACCTCAAGACTGGACTCAGCCTCCAGAGGATCTATCTCATACACGAGAATTTTCATTTAAATGGAAAATAGAAAAGGACCCACTTAGACCTCGTTCCACTTTTTATATATATATATATATATATTAAAGTGTTAAATACTATATTATAACGTTAAAATTTTAAAGGGTTAGAAATTAGGTAAAATTACAAATTTTCATTTAATATATATATATATATATATCAAAGTGTTAAATACTATATTATAACATTAAAATTTCAAACGATTTGAAATTAGGGTAAAATTACATATTTTTATTTATAAATAAATAAACAAATATATATATATATATATTAAAGTGTTAAATACTATATTATAACATTAAAATTTCATAGGGTTAGAAATTAGGGTAAAATTACATATTTTCATTTAAAAATAAATAAATAAATAAATAAATAAATATATATATATATATATATATATATATAGGGTTAAATACTATATTATACATTAAAATTTTAAAGGGTTAAAAATTGAGGTAAAATTACATATTTTTATTTTAAAAAATATATATAATAAATGGAGAAAAACTCTGAATACTCACAAATTTTCCAACTACATCGGTCACGTGAACATCTCTACTCATATCTCAAATATATTTAACGTTTTTTAAAATTTTTATAAAATTTTAAATAAAGTAAATATGACCTAACAAAAATAAAAAAAATAATAAAAAATAAAGGAATGGGAATGGAGTATAAAAAAGTAGGATATTATTGTAATTAAAAAGAAAAAAAAAAGAAAAAAGAAAAAGAAGAGAGAGGTAGGCGGTTGACTTGTACGCAAAGATAAAGACAAAATCTGTGTCAGAAATCTTAACTTTAGTGAGGATTCGAACTCTAGCCCTTGGTTTCAGGACCATAAACATTTATTTCCTTTATTATTATTATTATTATTATTATTACAGGTGACCTACAATTTACTTTATATATATAACCAACCAATCATCGGCTACCACCTGGCAGCTATTTTGGCCTCACTAATCATAAGCGTTACTTTTTTAAAAAATAATTATTTAAGAAATTTAATTTCCAGTTTAATGATTTTAAAGTAATTGTGTTTTTTTAGTAATGATATTATTACGACATTAATAACCTTATTTGTACTTCCAAAATTTGAATCCTCGATTTCATAAACTTATGTATATAAAAAGTAATTTTTTTTTTTACTTTCTCAAAAAAAAAAAATATATATATATATATATATATATAATTAGTATATAATTAGTATATAATTCGAACTTTTAACCTTAAGATCGAGATTATAGTCTTTTAACCTTAAGATCGGGATTATTCAGATTTTTAACCTTATGATCGAAATTATAAACTTTTAACCTTAAGATCGAAATTATCAAACTTTTAATCTTACGTTCTATATTATATACTTTTGATCTTAGGATTGGGATTATTCAAGCTTTTAACCTTACGATCGAGATTATAAACTTTTGATCTTAGGATTGGGATTATTCAACATTTTAACCTTCCGTTCGAGATTATAAACTTTTAACCTTACGATTGGGATTATTCAAACTTTTAACCTTATGATCGAGAATATAAACTTTTAACCTTAAGATCGAGATTATAACATTTTAATCTTAAGATCGAGATTATTCAGATTTTTTAACCTTAAGATTGAGATTATAAACTTTTAACCTTAAGGTCGGAATTATTCAAACTTTTAACCTTATGATCGAGATTATAAATTTTTAACCTTAAGATCGAGATTATAACATTTTAATCTCAAGATCGAGATTATTCAGATTTTTAACCTTAAGATTGAGATTATAAACTTTTAACCTTAAGGTCGGAATTATTCAAACTTTTAACCTTACGATCGAGATTATAAACTTTTAACTTTAGGATCGGGATTATTCAAATTTTTAACTTTAGGATCGAGATTATAAACTTTTAACCTGAAGATCGAGATCATAGCATTTTAACCTTAAGATTGAGATTATTCAGATTTTTAACCTTATGATCGAGATTATAAACTTTTAACCTTACAATCGGGATTATAAACTTTTAACCTTAGGATTGGAATTATTCAAAATTTTAACCTTACGGTCGAGATTATAGACTTTTAACTTTAGGATCGGGATTATTCAAAATTTTAACCTTATGATCGAGATTATAAACTTTTAACCTTAAAATCGAGATTATAGCCTTTTAACCTTAAGATCGGGATTATTCAGATTTTTAACCTTATGATCGAGATTATAGCTTTTTAACCTTAATATCGGGATTATTCAAATTTATGACATTACTGTGGAGATTATAAACTTTTAACCTTGGGATCGGGATTTAATTATATAAGTTTGGATTAACCAAAGAAGAAAATAGAAGAAAAAGGAGAGGAAGGGGTTGGGGGAAGTAGCGGTCAAATTGGGAGGGAAAGTGTCGGTGCTGTGTATTTATAAAGATGAACAACAATTTCCAGAAGAAGAAAGAAAATACAGAGATTCATGGAGACAGCTCGCATCAACCGTAGAACCTCACTCTGATTCAGCGCGGAATTTGTAGAATTTCCATTTTGGATTTCTCCGAGCAATCGCACACCTCTCAGTTCAATGCTCCATTCATTCCATTGCTTAATCTCCAGGTTTCTTTCTTCTTCTTCTTGTTCGTAGACTGTGAGAGAGAGAGAGTTGTACCAAGATCTCTGAACTGCTGCAATGGGGGTGGATCTGAGACAAGTGTTGGCCGGCATACTCACTCTCACTATGTTTCTGATGCTTGGTCACATGATCAAGCGAGACCACTTTGATTCCGTCCAAGTATGTCCTCTAACCTTCGTTTTCTTTTCGATCTGTGTGCTATTTCATCTGTTTTATCTTTTTTTGCTTTGTGACCTTGAGATCTTGTGCTGTAGAATCCTTCTCTTCTCTGTTTGTTCTCTAATTCTTATTTTCTGGTTTGTTTCTAGTGATTTCTTCTTTTGTTTTGCTTTTTGTGAAGTTTTGTTGCTATCTTGTACTTAATCGTCATTCTTGCTCAATTTTGTGGGATTTAGAGTCGTATTTCGTCTCTGCTTCTCCGAAAGAGAGTATAAATTACGGACTTCACAAATTGTGGTCGTTGAGTTTCTCAAATCTGCCTCCAAAATCAAGCACACTTTTCCTTTGTCTACTGGATTGCATGATTTTGGCTCCTCACAAATCAAGTTTGAGAAACAATCGAGATCCTAGTTGATTGTGTTCTTTCTCCTTTTTCCTTTGAAGGAAAAATTTCCAGGGCCAACGAAGGAGGTTACCAAAGTAACAACAATCCGCAGCCTTCATAAAAAAGGTGACGCTGCGTGGAAAAATGATGTTCAAGAGCTAAAACAATGTTGGAGTAAACCCGAATTTGGTCAGTATTATTCAATTTGAAAATTGAGCGAAAGTTGAATAGTTTACAATTTCTCGTGCTTTTGTGTCTCTTAACTTTCCTATTCACTCATTACTCTTTTTGGCTTGGAAGCAGACGAGGGACAGCAATCAAAGGGGTATGTCACTTTTTCATTAACCGACGGTCCTGAATACCATGTCTCCCAGGTACTCCATTGAACTGTTTGATTCAACTGGTTTTTGTCTAGCTTGTTTATCAGAATCTTCAGGCTTTTTTACTCTAAAATTGCCCATTTTGTCGCAGTATTATTTTGGTTCTTCTTAGATCTTCGTTTTTGTTGTCCTCTAGAATTGTTTTCCTTCATTCTACTGTGTGTCCTATTGATGTTTATTGCCTATTTCAGATTGCGGATGCTGTAGTAGTGGCTAGATATCTTGGTGCGACTCTTGTTGTCCCAGATATCAGAGGGAAAAAACTAGGAGATAAGTGGTAAGTTCTAATGAGTCAAATAATAGCAAAGAATAATTCCCATGTGGTTATGTCTTGGGTTTAGCAGGAGCAAGATCCTGTGTCTAGTGGATCTTCCTCTTTTTGTTTATTATCTTGGCATTTCTTATTGCTTCACTCCATATTTGTAGATATTTGCTTCTTGTACTCTGTCTATCAAAAAACCTGACATAGCCATAATCTTAAAGGAACTTTGGGGATATTTATGATGTTGAGAAGTTCATTGGAAGCCTGGATGGAGTTGTCAAGGTAGTAAAAGAGCTGCCATCTGAAATATCTCCAAGAAAGATCTCGGCTGTCAAAGTGCCGAATCGAGTTTCAGAAAACTACATTTCGGAACATGTTGAGAAGATTTATAAGAAAAGTGGCAGCATAAGACTCGCAACTTTCTTCCCTTCAGTCAATATGAAAAAGTCGACCACATCAAGTAATGGTGATTCAGTTCCATGTTTGGCAATGTTTGGAACATTGAAGTTGCAGCCAGAAATAAGTGAGGTGATTGAATCCATGATTGAGAGGCTAAAAACTCTGAGTCGGAAGTCCAATGGTCAGTTCATAGCGGTGGACTTGAGGATTGAAATGTTGGGCGAAAATGGTTGCCAAGAGGCATCTGGAAGCAAAGGCTGCTATACTGCACAAGACATAGCTTTGTTTTTGAGGAAAATTGGTTTCGATAAGGACGCTACCATATACTTAACTCAACCGAGATGGGATAACAGTCTTGAAGATCTCAAGGATTTATTCCCAAAAACTTACACAAAGGTGAGTCATGGACGGGTTTATCATTTATCGACATATCCATAAATTGAGCTAGAAAGAATAAGATTACTTCATACGAGTTGTTGCGCGCGTTTTCTTACATATTGTCTTGATTAGAATATGCAACTCTGGGACTGAACTATGAATTCCCTCTTTTTTCTGTTTCATTTTTACAGGAAAGCATAATGCCTGCGGATAAGAAGGCCAAGTTCTTGAACGCAGAGAGTTCCGAATACGAGAAAGTGATCGACTTCTACGTATGTAGTCAAAGCGACATATTCGTTCCAGCGATCTCTGGCCTCTTCTATTCGAATGTTGCAGGCAAGAGGATTGCTTTGGGGAAGAATCAAATACTTGTTCCAGCCACCATTCAAGAATCTACTGCTCCTGCTACCAAATTCATATCCCCTTACATCAAAAAGAAGAACCACTTAGCTTATTCATGCTTTTGCTGAGGCTCTTCACAAAGGTAAATCAAGATACAATCCCTCACTTGTGTGCACATCCAGCTTCATGGCTGCCTAATTGTATTGCATATGTTTTCACTTTGCTTTTAATGCCTCCTACTAAACAGAAGATATTTGTTAGAAGTATTTTTGAACGATTTAGATGTCAACTATTGTTTGATAAAGGCTTCCATTAAAGTAATGAGATTGAGAAACTTATGCATCTCAGTGCCCAAAGTTCGAAGAACGTTTACGTTTACAACGAACACTTACATATTCCCCTTGTTGTCTGGTTAATTCATGACAAGAATAGAAATCAATATAAAGGGGCAAAACTGATGTCTAAGCCCATAATTAAATAATATACCTCTTCTCTTCAAGCTTACATTACTGAAAATAAACAAGAACCCAAAATTACAATTAACCACATTACTTTGATGGATACATAAAAGCCAAATACATTGTAAAATTGTTCTTGAAAATGTTGAAACACATCCTCCTTCACGTTATTCCTTCGTCTTGGTCCTTCGAGCTAAAATGTATATTCTATACTCTTGGTACCCGTTTGTTTGGGTTTCGTATACTTCTTTTTTTGTAACAATTTAGTCCATACTTTTAGAAACGTAACAATCAAGTCCCGAATACGTTTAAAACCACTTTAAGTTTAGAATTTTAAGAAAACTATTTGCTCGATTGACTTGCGCTCATACGGTGCAAACATTTTTCTAAAAACTTCGGAACTTGATCGTTACGCAAGCATGATGTCTAAACTATTAGAAATAAAAAGAAATATACCCAAAAGCATATATTTTAGCCAAGAAATACCAAATTATGGATTGTCCTTCAAAATTATGCACTTTGGAGAAAGACGAAATCCCAAAATTAAGCACCATGTGACCTCCTGTACCGTTGAACTAGCTTTGTGAAGTATTTACCCAATGGAGTCTCAGGAACTGGAATCAGTTTGCCGACGACAGCCAGAGGCCAGCTGAAAGAGATGAGATGATAATTTATTTACCACTTGAAAAAACACAACAGTAATTTTATTTTTACTGTTGTTAGTAATTTAACTTTTTTGAATGATCTGAAAAGTGAGAGGCTAACCTCACAAGGCCGATAGCAATGCAGATAAGCCATTGCTTCCCATCAAGTTTTACTGTGGAAGTAAATTTTCCTAGAAATTCGACGATGATAATCTGCATTGCAATTTAAACATGGAAGCATTATAGAAGAGGCATCGCAACGAATACGAAGAAAATGGCTTTAAAGGTAACCTGAAGCAAGAACGTTGTTCCAACTATTCCCATAAAGAGGTAATTTTTCGTCACGCCACTGAATACGTTCATTTCATCTGGTTTTCGAGCGTTAAATTCATTGAATATCTGCATTGCCAGATTTGATAACTTAAACCAAACTAAAAGGCATAAAAAACTAATGAAAAACAAGGAAGATGCACAGAGATTTTGGATAAATTTCTTAGTTATTAGAATTACTTGGCAGAGGACAAAGGCATTGAAAATCACTGTATTCTTCACATTAAAGGCGTGCTCCTTGCTATCAGTATTCAATTGAAGAATATCAGTGGCATAGAAGTTGAGAACAAGAAGGACAGCAACTTGATACAAAGCCTGCACCGCCAACAAAGGGGAAAAGAACATCAGGGAAAATGAAAGCAAGCCTTAAGAGTTTCAGTTTCAAAGTTAACGAACACCGTCGTCTTCACGTACCTGTACAATCAAATTCCTCCACATGATATTGGTTATAAGGGGTTCCCTGTAATCCACACAAATTATACATATTTTAATAAACATGTCATACTTTTTGAGAAAATGATATGTCACCGTGTCCATGTCATGTCGTTTCCATATCCGTGCTTCTTGTAGAAAATTCAGAATCATGTTTGTAACAAGTCATTTGAAAACAGCATTAGTTTTTACCTTCGACCAACAGGTGACCGATGCATCAAGTGGTCCGTTGGTGGTTCAGTAGCTAATGCTAGAGCACCGAGTGTGTCCATGATCAGGTTAACCCAGAGAAGCTAACAAGGAAGACAAATATACCTTCGTTAATCAATATGAGATAATAATCTCAANAAAAAAAAAAAAAAAAAAAAAAAAAAAAAAAAAAAGAAAGAAAGAGCAATCTGCTTAAATTTATAGGCTATAGAATATGTAACAGCCCAAACTCGCCCAAACTCACCACCGGGAGATATTGTCTTCTCTTTGGGCTTTTTCTTTCGAGCTTTCCCTCGAGGTTTTTAAAATGCGTCTGTTAAGGAGAGGATTCCACACCCTTATAAAGAATGTTTCTGTTCTCTCTCCAACCAATGTAGGATCTCACAATCCACCCCCCTTTAGGACCAACGTCCTTGCTGACACTCGTTCCTCTCTCCAATCGATGTGGGATCTCACAATCCACCCCCCTTTGATGCCAAGGGTCCTTGCTGGCACACCGCCTAGTGTCCACCCCCCTTTGGGGCTCAAACCGCCTGATGTGTAACTCTTATACCATTTGTAAGAGCACAAGCCCAACACTAGCAGATATTGTCCACTTTGGCCCGTTTTGTATTGTCATCAGCCTCATAGTTTTAAAACGCGTATGCTAGGGAGAAGTTTTCACACCCTTGTAAGGAATACTTCGTTCCCTTCTCTAACCGACGTGTGATCTCACAAATATTTGACGTTATTCACATTTTTAACATTCAGCTTAGTCTTTAGTAGCATAGTGATCGAATTCTCACACGCGTTATAGCAATGTGACATGGAACAACCATTTCAAAAGGCAGAAAAATATTGGTAAGAGGGGAGAGAAGAAACCTGCACAGTATTTAAAGGAACATCACCGGAAGACACAGCGGCAACAACATTAATCACAAGAGCGGCAACATTTACAGTGAGCTGAAACTGGATGAACTTCTGAATGTTTGCATACACAGAACGCCCCCACCGGACAACCTACATAAATTGGCATAAGCAGTGAAATTATGAACTAGCAAGTCAATTTTGCTAAATAAATGCATCTATTTAGTATTCTTTATTACATATTCACGTTTTGGAGGTTATTAGCTTCAAAGTTACGTATGAACCAAAAAGAAACCGAAAGAAACTGCAGAATTAAAAGCTGGTCAAGATGATCCACACAAACCTTTACAACTGAAGCAAAGTTATCATCCAAGATAACAATATCAGAACTTTCTTTCGCAACTTCAGTGCCTTGTATGCCCATAGAAAGACCGATATCTGCCTAGAGTTCAAAAGGGTAAACACATACTATCAACGTGAACGAAACTCGCTTAAACAGCTGCGGAACTTCTCAGTAATATCAATCAAAACAAAGACTAGAAACCGCACGAAATATGAAGAAAAGAAAAGAAACTCACAAGTACTCAACCAAACAAGAATTCAGATGTGTCTAGACTCATTTCCATTATGGACACATAAACCAACTTGCAGATAAAAATTTTGAGCAGTATATTAACGTTATTTATAATCGTCTTATAGTGCTTCCAGAAAACAATAATAAACATTAACATATTACAGCAATTTTCTAGTTCATACAGTATGCTTGCACATGCATGCTCTATATTTAGATATTAGTGTTATAGCAAGCAATGCAACAAAAGCCGATTGAAAAAAAAATTACAATTAATTTTGTATTCTACACTCTGCAAACAGAGAATCGTTCATGTGAAATAATAAAAACCACAAAGTTCACAAACCTCGTGGAGTGCAGGGGCATCATTTGTCCCATCGCCTGTTACAGCAACGACGTCTCCTCCCTTTCTTAATGCTTGAACAAGCAAGAGCTTGTCATTGGGTGAAGACCTCCCCATCACCTGTATGTCATTGCATAGAGTTGACCCTTTTTTATAATCATTTTTACAACAATCACAAACTCCATTAAGGGAAAACAAAACAGTCTGGAGGCCAAAAGGACAAGATGTCCCCTTGCTTAAAATTGAACTCTCAATGCATCATTATTCTATGTTATTCATATAAACAAGACTTTGTGGGTTGAACATAAATAGTTAATGCATATTGTATTTTCATCTATGATGTATGCAATTCTAAGTGTACCGTTATTTTTGGGGCAACTTGTTCTCTTTCCTTCTCAGACAATACACGGAATTCTTTTCCTTCAATTACTGTCGGCTCAGAAGCATCGTCTGTTGCGCTAAGTATTCCACACTCTATTGCTATAGCTTTGGCGGTCTGTATATTGTCTCCAGTTACCATGCGCACCTACAAATTTGCAATTGTATTACATACAGAACACATATATCACGTGCAAGTATACAACTGCTGCATAATTAAGGATAAGCCCAGCTCTAGATCTCAAAACAAAATAAAAATGTTAGGAACTAGAAAACAAAATATTGTTTTTTCCAAATCATGTACCAAAGAATTAAAAGTAACTAGAAGAGTTATCAATGACTTGAGCGTCAAACAACAGCTCCAAGTTAACATAAACCTAAGGCCAGATGAAGAAGTTTTAACCATTTCCTTCATCATCTGAAATTTAGGATTTAATAGTGTAAAGAATGTAGCTCACCCAAGAAGATGTACGTGTGTTGCACGTAAAAGGAATCGAGATCTATGAGACAAAAATAACACATAATAAACTACCTTGACGCCAGCATCCGTGCACACTTTCACAGCCTCTTTAACACCAGCACGACAAGGATCCTGCAAAATGATGACGTTAAAAAATCATAACTTGACACTTCGATATATAAAACCAAAACAGGAAAAAGAGTAAAAAAAGAGCCTTGACATCTCGCAACCACGGTGCTCACTTCAACTTTTAAGGTTCCCCACGTTCACCATGGTGAACAGTGGAAGTTGTGCATAATGCATAAAATAAGAGCCTTAGAAGTAAAAAGTCTACCATGAAAAACCAATTTCTCAAAAGTTCAGGGCAACCCTCTATAATTTAAAATATTTCTATTTGAGCCCTATTCATAGCAAAAGAAACTGCAATAATAGCAATTTATTGTGTAAAGGAGTTCTGCACTTGATCATTACCTTTATACCAACAATTGCAAGCAGAATAAGATCATCAGCAGGCAATTCCCATTGATCCAAACCCTGTTCATCTACTGGAACCTTCTCTAATTCATATGGTCTATATGCAATCGCAACACAACGCAAACTTCTTGCAGCCATATCATTAATAGCTGCCTTAAAATAATCCTGGAAAGGATACAATAGGAAATTCAGTTTGAATTGAATGTCTAGTTTCAAGAAGTTCAAACTAGGAAATGCACTAAATTATGAATAATATTCTAATATATCTTGCCTTGGATGTACCATGTCACTAACCAATGATAAGTATAATCAGGTCAAACGAAAAAAAACATTCAAGGAATTTGGATTGAAAGACAGTGTGGGTTAAAAAAAGATCAAAATTCGATTTAAGATCACTATTGCATAGCACCATAAGTAATAAATTACTAAATGACCAATCTGTATCTCAGTCCATCAAATAAATACGATCAAAGAAATAAAGCTGGATGAACGGACAAGCCTAAATTCTCAAAACATAACACTGTTCTTTAAGTCAAATTGCTATCACTAACCTCATTGCCTTCCATTGAGTGCACTTCACAATTCATTCCCATATACTTTGTACAAGAAGATAAGACCATCTCTGCCGCTCCTTTCCAGTGTATGTAGACTTCTGAGTCAGCCTGCCAGGACACCACATGGCTAAGTTTCATCGACACAAATTCATCAACAACAAAGGACGTGTTTAAAACGTAAAAGCAACCAACAACTTTCTTAAAAATAGTATTCCAGTGCCCTCTAAATTATCCAGTGCACAACCATAATAACGCAAATGCAGTGAGGAAGAACATGGTGCTCCAAGCTCAAGATCATAATAATTACCCGCTTTATCGCAACACCTCCTCGCTTCTTTTCTGAATTGAACGGGACAACATGAAGAACTTCAGACTCTGATTTGACAACATCATACTTCATTCCCAGCTGCACACAGGTTTAGAAAAGTGACTAAACTTCAAAGAGTTTTAGTCAATACACAAATTGAGGCAAATATATATATACACACTCACACCTTGACAGCCCAAGATAAAATAGCCTTTTCTGTAGGAGATCCAGTGACCTCTATACTTCTCCCATCCTGTCAACATAAACTCAGTCAGAGAACTCCTCAACTGAATCTAGCAAAAAATGTACAAACATGATGCAGCTCCAACCAATTACAATAGAAAAAGAGGACAAGCATTCCCAGCTCAACTCAAAAGTAAAATTATAAATTTTTTCTCACAAATTGAAAACAAAAAACAAGAAACAGAATGTTAGTATAACCCTATAACTTCCGTAATATGCTTGGAGAAGCAGTCAAAGGGCCTTCCCTGGTCAAGCCAAATTACAAAGTAAAAAAAACGCCCCCTCCATTCTGAATAGCAAATCAATGTATGAAAGTTTACCATAGCAACAAAAACATTGCCTGCGCTGTTCTGAGCAATGCCCTCATATAGCAGATTGAGAACCAGTGACTGCAACTCCAGTGGCTCATCTGGGGGATTCATCATTTTCTTGCCAACACATGCCTCGACCACNGGCTTGATTATCATCATTTTCATTTCTCATATTTCATTCTATCTTGAGTGCCTTTTCTTTTTTTAAGGGGGGGAATCATCATCATCACTTAGAATTAAAAGGAAAACATTAAGTTTAAGGTCTCATTAAATAACATTCTCATTTCCTATTCTTAAAATTGTTATACATTCAAAAACACTCTCTTTGTCACAGTTCTATTAAAAAAGTTCGTTAATCTACAACATGTAATCTGAATATCATACACAATTTTGAAATTTTCCAATAAATTTGAACATTTTATCTTTCAAAAGAAATGTTTAAAGATCTTATATTTTGCTTAAAGAATAGACAACTGCAATCAGGNGCACAAGATCATAGTCAATTAGTAACAAACATGAAATTGATATCAAAACAATTTTTTTTTCTTTCAAACCATCAGGAGACAAGAAAACAGAAAATTTAACAAAATATCAAGTCAAAAACAACTTCTCAAATGAACAACAAAATTTTCAGACTAACACAAGAAAACGATCCACAAAAACCAAATTAACTGTCATGAATTGAAGGCATTACAAAGATATGAAAAAAGAAAAAAACAGAATAACAGGTTTAGATTAGCTGAACTACTGTCTGAACTGCTTGCATCAGAGCTAAACTTATACCCAAATATAACACTGTTGAGCCTCAAACGTACCTGATTTAAAGTCAACGTTCCAGTCTTATCACTGCAAATTGTTGTTGCAGAACCCATAGTTTCGCAAGCAGACAGTCTACGAACCTACAAATCAACTTTCATTCGTTGGGCTTGGGGAAAAAGATGAAGACACTTCAAAAGAGTCTTCTTAGAATTCAAGAACAAAGTTCAACAACTTATAGAACTGATCCTATTCAAGTAAGGTTGTAACTTCAAACCAGTCTTCTGAAGTACAAGTTCGTGAGATGGAAATCGATAAAAATACTAACCAATGCTTTATCGGCCATCATTTTCCGCATGGAGTACGCTAATCTGGAAATATAAAACATTAAGAATATCAAAAAAAAAAAAAAAATCTTAGAAAAGTCGGATCAAGTCCAACACAAACTGCAGTAAGACAAACATTAAATAATTAATTACGTTAGAGTGACAGCCAAAGGAAGTCCTTCAGGCACTGCAACAACCACAATAGTAACCTGAATGATTTAATAACCAGCAATTAGTAACTAACAATGCACTGTGAGAGAAAAACAGCATCAAGAGGCTAAACTTACAGCAACAGTAACGATTCTAATTACTCCATTTACAGCATCACCTAGACTCGTATGCCCACGCTGAAATTCAATGTTTCCATTTGCATCATGTGTATTTCCAGTGAAGTATCTAATTTTCCAAGTTGTATTTTAAGGACAGGTTTATGAAAACTCAAGCAGAAAAAAAAAATTATAATTGTGAAATACTATATCACCTGCCCAAAAGGATAGCTAGCACAGAGACTGCAACCGCAAGCCCAACTATGCCTATGAAAGTTGCAACTCCGTTCAACCGGACCTATTAAATGTCATTCAAATATAATTGAACATATCAAAAGAAAATTCCACGGCCTTCTAAGCAACAAATGTCAAGACATTAACCTGCAAGGGAGTTTCTTCCCCAGTATCCTCTGAGATACTGGCCATCAACAATCCCCATTCAGTATTGATTCCAACAGCAGTTACCTGAAGACGAAAACAGCAAGGCTCCATAATGGTAGTTTTTTTATATTTTATGACAAAAACATGCAAGTTATTGTTTAACAATTTCATTTATGACAGAGACATCTACATGCATCCTTTATACAGAGCACTTGGTTCCAAGATATTAACACTGAAAACAAAGGTGCAAGGATCTGACATAAGACAAGCTCTCTAACAGACTCACTGACTCAAATACATCCTAGGACAAGACCAAACTCTAACCAGCCAAGCATACCAACCAGTCTACTACCCAAACCAGAAAATTAAGTTAGAGAACCTTATCAAAATTAATTCTCTAGCCATGCAAAGTTCTTCCCAAATAAACTAAAAAGCTATAATGAAACAGCGGCCCACTTTTTCCATATGAAAGAACAATCTTGAACAAAAAAATGAGAGATAAAATCTTGTTCATAAATGCATGCCGATACTTGTAGTTCAAGAACTGCACTAGACGGATTATCAAGAACAGCATCAGACGGATCATAAAGAACAGCCCCAGAGTTTAATGAAGACAGTTACAAGAAGTCAAAGCATGAAAATTACCAGCATGGTACCAACTCCATCTGCAACTTTACAACCAGACATCATAAAGGGTGCCTTCTGATCCTTGCGAACCTGAGAGACAATATCAGCTTAGTCATGAAATAAATAAATAAATAAAATAAAATAAAATAAAATAATTACATCGTGTGGTTGAAAGGAAAATATAAACTAACAATCTTGCTTTCGCCAGTCATGCTAGATTCATCTATGGCAAGTGAATGACCGGTGATTAATATTCCATCAGCAGGGATCTAATCCAAACAAACGTGACTGTTAAATTAGAAAAATATGGTTGAACTATAAAGCTACCAACAAATAAATTGACCATAAAGGACAGCAACCTGATCTCCAATTTTAAGAGGTACAACATCTCCAACAACGATATCAAATATTGAGACCTTTAAAGTTCTACCATCCCTCAAGATCTGCATCAAATTTTGCTTAGTTCACAGGTAAACATAAAAATGTCATAGTAGCATCAAGTAGCCAGTATGTACCTCTACTTGTATGTTCTGTTTTTCCTCATTTAAGTTTTGAAACTGAAGAGACTGTCGATAATCACTGACCGCTGTCAAATAAAAAAGGATGATTCAAAATTATGAAGACATTGTAGAACAGAAACTTACATTCCTCTATATGAGACATTCCTAAAAATGACAAAAGCATAATAAAAACTCTCAAGTATAAATCAATTTGTACAGCATTAGAATGTCTATAAAATACAAATATGTGCAAGACCTAAACGAACCTGCTGGAACAAAAAGGCACGTAAATATCATATTAAAATTACTTTAAAATGGATTTCATACTTTTTTCATTTCCATCATCATTAAAATATGAAAAACTCTTGCCAGCAATTCCTCCCTCTTCTTTGGCAAAAGAACACTTGCAATTAGAATGGGATAAGATAGAATACCTGTGACCATTATGACAAGAAACACAGCAAAGGAAATGCTTCCTCCGTCATACCATCCTTCCTTTACACCCTGTGATGATTACCAAAGTCAGAATGCACTAAACTTACAACAAGCCAACAGAGGAAGCAACGTGTGAAGAAACCAAAAAGTGTTGCATGTCAGATTGAAAATAAAATCAAATGCATGGGCTTCAACTTCACCCTAGACTCGAGTAGCGTTTTGAATTTTAAGAACTTATAAGCATATCCATCCTAACACAGCCACATCTACTCTCTGCCAATTTCACACTGTATTTTCAACATAACACTTCACCAAGTTGATCTTTACCAAAATTGATCATAGCGAAACATGAAGTATCAGTTACATAAACCTGCTGGTCTTATATCTTTGTGGCAAAAATACTAGTCACAATGTGTGACATAAATATATTTCGTAAAAAATTATCCACAAGAAGGAGGAGACATTTAATAAACCATGCGAACCTTTGTTTTCATTCCCAAAGCTAATGATGCCACTGCAGCTATAATCAAGATGATTAGGGTTAAATCTTGCCAGGCTTCCCAAAGAAATCTCTGCCAAAAATAGAACAGTCAGAATGAATGGCCATTTATCAACACAAGAAAAAAGAAAAGAAATGGGAAACTAGTTCTAAAAAAGTCACAAAAATTGTTTGTACCAAGAAACTCCGTCCTTTTTTACGTGGATATGTATTTGATCCAAAGGTATTTCTTCTTTTTAGTAAATCAGTTTCATCCCCCGGTATTCCTTTATCGGTATTTGTTTTCAATAAATTTGATAAGCCTTTGACCTGGTAAAACACAAGATAAAATGTTTTCACTTAAGCCAAGGATGAAGAAGGATAAATATGATACAATGAAACAAACTATAACTGACTCACTCCTCCATATTGTTGTAGAGAAGAAAAGTTTTGTTCACGGGTCAGTGAGACAAGATGTTCTAAATTAATGCCATAGTCACCAGTTGACGTTGGAGGTGGTACTGAGAAACCTACCAGTGGAGACACTAAAATTAGAGGAATATGAGTCGAGTAAAATTGAAGCAATGCATTATCAGTTCCCAGTTTCTTGTTACAATCATTGCATTTCAGGCAGCTAATCAACCAATTGCTTCCATCCAGAAGCATCGACATTGGGTTTTGGAATGAAACTAATTTCTGAATGAATTATCTACAGCTTCAGATAACATGTATTGTGGTACAAAATTTTCAGTGAACTAAACAAGGAAAAGGCTTGATAAAGGACGGCGTAGAAAATTTGCTGTAACACGACACAAAAAATAAAGAAGAATATCCCAAGTTTTGTTAAACATATGGAAATTTTTAGAGAAATAATACCAGTTTGTTGTTCCCCTGCCAATTTGAAAAGCAGTGCTGCCTGAAGAAAAACGCAAAAGTGATAAGGATATGAAAAACCGACCTTGTGATATAAAATGTTGGTGATGACTCAAACTATTACCCTTATAACTTGAGAGTGGGCTCTAATCATCCTTCTTCTTTTCTCTTTCTCTTCCTCCTTTTTTAAATCCAAAGTATATCGAAATCTCCGAGATGCATTAAGCACCAACGCAGCTTGCTGCACCCCAAGAGGAAAATTAAAAAAAATATAAATAAATAAATAACTAGTTCATGCCTCATGTACCAGAAGCTGAAATATCTTTCATAACATAAAACGCAAAATTAGGAATAATTTTGTGAACTTCCATAATATTTTATCACTAAGGATATTGATATTCTAGCTTTAATAGAAAATGTATGCAATAGGAAAGAAGCATTTCTCCACAAGAGCTTCATTTGCAAATGTGCACCACGTTTTTATTCTTTTGAATGGTGACGGTAAGTTTCCAAGTTCATTTATATCCTAAACCTCTCATTCTGTAGTATTTTGGAACAGGAAACTTATTTGGCATTATCCTGCGGCCATTAGAACATAATTTGGCACTTTCTGAATATCTGATTCTTCATTTAGTTTTTTTTACCATTGCATCACCCATGATTTTATTTAATATCACTAAGTCTCTAGATCAATTTGCATGCACCTTGGCTAACCTCACATAACAACCATCTAAACCTACAATATTTAGAACGTACAATTTTAAATATTATGTAAGTATCTACCCTGGTTTCAGTTCATTCACTCTAAAACCTTTAACTTCTTCACTATCCTCAATGGGTGACCCTATTACTTCGTGCACACAATACATGATAATTTTAATTGTACTCGACATGGACAACAATATTTATTTAGTTTGATGCATTCAAATGTGACTCATATTTGCTATTAATGATCAAGATTGGCAAAGACTCCAATTCTGAAGAGAAACATCTCAACCATCTAGACAAAATGGCAAGGTTCTTGCCAGAAGGATTACCAAGCCTAACCCCCCTCTTCACACAAATTGAAATTGTTTCACTTATCCAAATGCCCACACTCTCACCTCTTCCCAAAGAAAACCCCTCTTGAACTTCTTTAAAAGGTTGGTGCTTTTTTAACAAGAAACAAACTTTTCATTACTGATATTCTAAAAAAGCATGGGAGCAAGAAAATATAAGGAACAACAAAACAACAAAAACACAGCAACAACAACGAAATAAAGACATCCCAATGACGGTAAATATCACGAAGAGAATAAGCAGCAAAAGAGTTCGGAAGCGTGCACTAGGAAGACCCGTGAAAACAAACTGAATCAAAACGCTCGAATCATGCTGAAGTGTGAACATTTCAAACTGACTGCAATTATCAACGATTTGAGTGACATTAAATAGAAGTCTAGCTTTCTACAAAGGTTAAAGTGTTTCTTTGGCTATTTATCCAAGAAAAGTTGAACACTGGTGACTTATTGCAAAGGACTTAATGCCAAACTAAGTACTCTACAAACTAAAAAAACCTAACCAAAACTATTAAATCTAACTCACTACAACAGTTTTACTCCCCTTCAAAACTAACTTGCGTGAGTTTATAACAAATGGACCATCTACAAAACTGAAATTTACTTCATTCTATGGTTCCAATATTATACTTCAATTGAAAACCTTATCTTAACATTATCAGAACATCAATAAAGCAGCATGCCAAACATCCACTTGGTTGCAAAATTGCACAAAGAATTTAATTGTAGACCCATAATTTCCTTCTTGAACACAATGTTCAAATATATACAAATAATATTTTTGCGAGTATAATGCTTCTTTGTTTTGGGTAAAAAACATGTGGGATAATGAAGATTTGAATTTCCAACCTCACAGAAAAAAGTGCATGTCAATTACCATTGAAGTATACTCAGTTTACCATGACTGTAATGCATCTTTCAATCGACCTCTTGATTTCTTGAAAGTGCGTTCTTCCACACCAAAATATTGGTAAAAGAATGAATAAAAATGCCAAGAAATTCTTCTTCATCCTCAGTCTCAGCAGGTTTAGTAGAACTTTAAATTCATGAAGCACTTCACCTCCACTAGTCGGATTACTAATCTAAAAAGAAGCCCTTTTTTCTCCGGCAAGATCTTGGTGCTTCAAAGAAACTAATTGTGATTATTCAACCACAAGTTGAATCAGTTTTCCTGTCTTGATGCAAAATGGACCTTAAATCTTGAATTTGCTCTTTCCCATCCAATGCTTCTGAGAAAACTACCGATTAAACTTTGTATTTTCATTCAGCTTGAGATGGATTATTTGGCTCTAAATCCAAATTGAAATTTATGTTTGTCCAGGAAGCCTCTTAGAAACTTTGTGATGTCTTTTTCAATTATTTTGGTGCTAAATTACCAAGGTTTGGATGAAACTTATTTGGTAGAATTAAGAAATTTTGTGTAATATATGTTCTTGGTTTTGACTGACTATAATCACTCTCAAATTGATCTTCAAATTTGCCTAACCCTCAGCATTTGATGAGTATTGTCATGGATCATAATAGTAGTAAGAACTGAATTTAGATTGCAATTCTTGTGAAATACTTGACCGAAAAATCTCTTGCTTTCATCCAACTCATGTTTTTTTTCTTAAAAACTTCCATGAATGAAAAGATATTTATTTCTTTCGCCCACTGCTTCTTGTACAAATCTATGAAATCATGAACCATAATCAAAATATTGAGATAGATTTTAGGTCAAAACGAATTCTTCCATGAAGTCGCTAGAATCAAAACTCCAATCTTGACTTCCGTTGTATTCAAATCCTTGCTCGCTCAAATCAAAATCATAACCTTAGTTTTCATTGAATAGTTGAAATTTTTTTGTGCATCATATTTCAACTGCTCATAGCTCTTTCATTGTTCTCTCATCTCTTCCTAAAAACATAATCAAATGATTTTATAATAACTCATACAAGAAATTTTAAAGTGACAAACTAAAAAGAACCCAACCAAAATTATAAACTAATTCACTATCTCTATAAGTCTAAATGGTTGGTTAGTTTATTTAGTTTTAAGTTAACGTTAATATACTAAAATTTAACAAAAAAATAAATAAAAACAATAATAATTTAGATCAAACTAGTATATGGGTCAATCAATGTTCAATATAAATTTAGATCAAACTAGTATATGGGTTTGACTTTTTGGGTTTGACCAGCCCATAACCCATGGAGAAATATATAAAAGTAAAAAATCTTGAAAATAAGAGAAATAAATTCTTTGTTGAATTTATTGTATAGATATATAGTTTATCAAAAAATCATATATAAATCATTTTATACTCATAAATAAATAATATAAAATCATTTTATTCAATGAAATGAAAATAACATTTTATAATTTTTTTTAACACATACTTTTATATTCTGCTTTTTATTTGTCACCATCTATCAACTTATAATTTTATTAATAATTATATTCTTTTATTCTAGGGGTAAATGATAATCATACTAACAATTTTAATCCAAACTCCAATCATCCTAAACCCTAAACCCTAAACCCCTAAACCTAATTCAATTCTTCAATTTTAAAATATTTTTAAAAATTACTTTTCAAATAATAAAATAAGTATTTGTATATATAATTGTATCAATATTTTTTTAAAAATAGTAATAAATGTATCAATATTTTCTAAAAATAATAATTAATTCGATAGTTAAGCCCAACCTATAATAAGTTTAGGTATTATGTTCAACCCATAAAAATTCGATAGTTAAGCCCAACCTATAATAAGTTTAGGTATTATGCTCAACCCAATTTATCATTTAAATAAGTTTATAATTTTTTTTTTTTTTTTCCTTTTTTCATTTTCTTGGATAGTAAATGATAATATATAAAAAAAATAAAAGAAAATAAAAAAAAAAAAAAGAGGAAAAGATAATTACCCTCCATCGCTTGAGTATCTCGAGCGGGACGTTTTTGGTATTGTCGACATCAAAAGGATCGGAAACCTCTTCTTCCTCCTCCTTGTTAATGCTTTTGCCGGAGGAGAGCCCAGCCTCAACATCGTCTTGCCGGCCGGACGTGGAAGCGTTGAGCGGAAATAGGCCATTGCCCGAAGCCGATGAACCACGAGACGTCATGTTTGGCTCAGTTCAAGTTAAAATATGTCGCAACAAAGATCATACACACAATCAGCCGACGCTTATACCTGCTGAGCCATCTCGCCGTAGACGAAAACAAGAATCATTCAGACTCGAACAAAAAAGGTCCAGAAATCGAAAAGACGCGGTTAACTTGAACAATAAAGAAAAACAGCCAAATTATCGATGCTAATTCTGGTGGAGACAGTGGAGACAGTTACGATATTCCTGGAAGAGCGATGAAATTGGGGGATTTTGAAGTAGAAAAAAAAGGAGCGAACACATACCAAATTTAGGAAGCTACAGAGAAGCGAAACGGTACCAGTGCTGCTGCTCGAAACTGAATCCGCGCATCCGCAGAAGGCAATGACGGCCAAATTAGCGATGTGGCTGTTCTGTGTCTGTAACTGAGAGATGAGGAATCCATTGATCTCGAAAACGAAGCTCTAAAGAAGCTCAAACGAGGAAGAGACACGGCAGAAGATCGCCATGGATGGGCGATTCATTGAAGCTCTGCGCTGGATGAGCACTACACTGATCTGTAACTGTCCCTTCGTTGTTTAATCCTATAGAGAGAAACTTCGTCGAAACTTCGTGTAAGACTTTCAGAAAATACATTTAGTTTTTTTCTTTTTTTATATAATTTTTATTTATTCTTTTCTCATGTTTTAATTCTGTTTTTTAATTTTTATATTTTTCTTTCAATTTTTTTATTTTTATTTTTTATTTTCTGAAATTTTGCATATTTCCCGCTCAGTTTCCGTTTATTCTCACCTTTTAATAATTAATCTAAATTTTAAATTAATTACAAAATTAGAAATAGTCAACATCAATTACCATAAATAGTATTAATAGTAAAAATATAATATTTTAAAATTAGTTTTATATTTTCAATAATTATTGAAAATAAAATTTAATTTATTTAAATTAAGTAGTTAAAATCTGGGGATTTAAATGTGACAGTTGGCGGCAAACAGAAAAAGAGCGCGCATCGTGCTTGCACCTTCTCAAAACGCGTCCCAAATCCCAACTAACCTTCTTGAATTTTAATTAAAAAACCTTAATGTCCCCAAATATTTATTTACATAAATTAAATTTTTTTAATATTTTTTAAAAAATAACTATTTATTTGTTATTTATTATTTACTAGAAATTAAAAAAATTAACGTCCAGTTTAATATAAGATTAAAAGTTTGGGCGTGTTATTTAATCGATTTAATATTAAAATAATATAAATTAATGTCAATTTAAATTAAAATGGAATCCAAGGGAAGAATATAATGGAAAGACCAAATCCGGCCGTGATTGCCGTACGGCCGGAGTGTGGTGGCCCACTGGGTACTTGATTCAGTCGACACAAGCTGGCGCTCAAATAATGACACATAGAAAGACACAGTCCACTTATATCAAATTGTCTTTTTAGAACGGTGGAAAATAATTAAGATAAAATGTTTCGAGAATGTAGTTATGGAATATACTTTAGATATTTGTTAAAAGTTTTTTTCTTTACCGTTATGATTTCATTAATAGTATATTTTATTTTAGTCTAGTCGGATTATATTTTCCCTTATTTTTAAGTATATTTCATTAATCGACTATTTATATTTAAATATATTATTTTGTAGATGGAACCAGGTGGGACGGTGACAATGAATATAATCATCGACTTTAGTCCTATTTAACTAATGAGGATAAATCTTTTCTTACATCCTCCCTCATTCATTGGCTCGTTTGGGATAGGTTCTCTCAAAGTTCCAACTATGCTGGTTAAATAGACACCTTTTAGTATGATACTATAAACTAAGTTGTCTATGGTTGAACTAGGTTCGTGTTTCTAAAATGAAACAAAGACATTCTATCACTACTCGATTTTCATGAGCCACGACTTATTAAGAATTTGAAAACATGGAAAGATATGGTAAAAATTTTGGCGTCTAAAATGAAACATGAATATATTTTATTTATAAAATCCAAAATAGAGTTTGAGAAGTTGAATACATTTGGTGGCTCTGTATGGCACTTGCTCCAGATCTGCGTCCATCATCGACTAGTTCCTTATCATCTGAAAAAAAAAAAAAAAATTAGAGAAACTTGAATGAGTACAAAAATTCAATAGGTAGTCTACTTCTAGGCTCTTAATCATGTCCTTAGGGTACCACACTCCTGAGATTTTAGGCTCTTAGGTTTTGTTCTTGAATTATTTTCATGGCGAGATTTCTCATGTTCTAAGTATCCTTGAAATTCCTTCATCTAATCCCCAAGGACTTTAGTCCTAAGTTCTTAAATCAGGATACTTCTTTTAGTTTTTTGTCCTCGATCCTTAGTTCTTGTTTCTTGAGTTCTACCTAGTTGTCTACATGCCTTAGTGGACTTAGGGCTTGCGTAGTACTAATTTAGAGCATCGGTGTGTGGTAAACTTGTTTCTTGGCCTTAAGGTAATATATTGATTACTTGAAAATCAAAAGGTACCTTGATTTCTAAAAAAACTATTTTTCCACTTTAATTTCGTAATTTAAATCTTATAATTTGTACTAATCTCGTTATGGTTTGCATGGTAGGGTCTCTAATACAAGGCTAAATGTTTTATTTGTTTAGCATTTTAGTCTTAGTACACACTCTCTCTCTAGCTAGTATAACAAGGAGCTAAACCGTAATAAATAAATAAATAAATAAAAATTCTAAACAGGAAAATGACGCGACGTCTAAAAAAAATGACCAAAATGACCCAAGAAAAAAAACCAATTGGGACGTGATTTTCAATACACATATCTTAATTTCATCAAACTTTAACATTCCTAGCCATAAATTTGAAAAATATTAACCGATAATTCAGTTTTTTCACAATATGCTCCAAATGGTCAAATTAGTATGTTTCACATAATACTCTAGATGGTCAAATTAGTATTTTCTTAGTATACAATATTAAACTGTTTAGTTTGAGCATAATCTCTAGCTAATATAATAAGAGGCTAGAACGGAAAACGATATTTCTCGACCTAGCAAATAGTAGAACCCTTCAGAAATGAATAAAGTCACCCCTGGAATCTTTTTGAAGAAACAAACCAAAAAAAAAGTGGCAAAAGAAAAATAACTCAACATTTTTTTACCTAATGTCCTAAATGGTCAAATAAGTGTTTTCTTGTTCTGGCATGAGAAGGTCTTTACACAAAAGTAAAGACTTACTTTTCTTTTCCATTTCACCTAATAGTAAAATCTGGTTCTTTCTTTTGCATAACACTTGTAGTAACAATTTATAGTAAATATTAACTATAACATAGTTTTTTTTTTTTTTTTTTCATTAGTCTTACTACTAAACGAGAGAAAAAAAAAAAAAGAAAAAAAAAAGAAAGCTTTGAATTAGGCTCAAAATAACAATTTGGAAATGAAACCATCTCAACCACCAAGACTAAAGTATACGCCGTTCACCAATACATAATAAATGAATGAGTTTCCTACGGGCTTCCAAGTAGTGACAGTTTCAGGCAACGGTTTTAGCTCTTTCAGTCCGTGGAAACTCTCTAAGTAGTACACACGAAAAACATTAATAGCCTTAAGCCTTCACTAAGGATCGATCAAAAGCAATAATTTTGACAAATTGTACTAAAAAAAACAAAGAATCTTGCCTGTGATTCATGCAGATGGCCCAGTAGGATTATGAGCCTCGATATCAACATGCCGAATGCCAGGAACCAGCATCTGAATCTCTTTCTCAAGCCTATCCACTTCACTTCCTAAAGCAGTAACCACTTCTTCACCTGCAATAACAATTTGTTAGCCAAATATGTCAACGACATCTCAATTCTGTTCAATGTTTTCAATGTTCAATGCTCCTTCCATGTACCGTAGTTCGACATCATTTTGAGTAAAGCTGAATCGTTCTGGTCCTTTGCAGCTTGTCGAAACTGTAAAATATATGGATTCAGTTTAGACTGTGTCTTGAGCAAACTACCACCGGACATGGGTGCTTACGGAATGAAGAACAATTAAAATAGATGAACGAAATGCAAGCTCACGATCCCGTTTTCTCTTTACTCGCTCATTTCATCCAAACATTGACATGCGTTCGAATTAACTTAAAAGAAGTGTCGCTGATGAGTCGATGCAACATGACTAAGCAGAGTCCAAACTATAGTTTTTTTGACAAAAAATGACAGTCGGAAAACATAATGTAATATTTTCCTAAACAATGATTGAGTTTAAAAGAACAAATCAAACAGAAACCAACAGTAGTAAGCACGCTGAAGATAAAGAGTACAAACCTCTTTAGCCCACTCTTCTCGTCCAGTCCTATTTAGATAATTTTGCACCACTGCGACTCCATTGAAATCTGCTTCATACAGCTCGTTAAAATCAAAATATATTGATGATACGATACTATAATTTCATAAACCACCAGAAATATAAAATTATTGAATATAAAACTGACATAACAAGGTTTCAGCATATTGAAAAATATACTGGACAATTGTGATTTAGATCAAATCAATCTACTTCACCCCACATTTAGAATTCGACAAAAAAGGTTGTCTCGTGTTTGCAACTGATTATTGCCTGTAAATGCTGACCCTTTGAACAACAGAAGTGATAACACAACGATATTATGTGGCA
This sequence comes from Cucurbita pepo subsp. pepo, assembly GCF_002806865.2. NCBI lineage: Eukaryota > Viridiplantae > Streptophyta > Magnoliopsida > Cucurbitales > Cucurbitaceae > Cucurbita > Cucurbita pepo. The sequence continues at coordinate 3,080,183 of NC_036654.1, read as the reverse complement.
GCTAGGAAGAAATTATCAGTTGATGCAGGATGTCAAGAGCCTTAAACCATATAACACATGAAAACATACAGATGCAAGGAAATTCATAGGCATAAAATATTTGATAAATCGTTAAAAGCTACCAAGTCGCCCACAGTTGATTCACCAGGCAAGTTGACTACATTTTATGAATGAACCTGAAGATTAGAGAATCTAACAGCATCATAAAGTATTGGGAAGAAAATAAGTAAAAAAGAAAAAATCACCTATTTCTGCCTTGAATCTGTAAAATCCTGGTCCTATCACCTCACTTTTGCAATCATATAAAGCATCAACAACCTAGATAAGAAGATTTCAAAATTTGAACTCGTTTTGTATAATATTAAAGTAGGGATTCAAGAAAAATTTATCAAGCACAATTATACTGGATCGTTCTTCAAGAATTGGAGAACTTTCTGCATATCATTTTCATCCATTGCTCTACCGATCAAAGCATGCCGATTACGCTGGATGAGGAATATGGCCACCTGCAAAATAAAATTAATAACTTTTATACTGATGTATTGTTTATTATTCATGTACATTTGTATCTCAGCCCTTTCTTAGTATCCTTGTGCTCGTTGAAATTGCAAAATGCAGAGAAAATAACGGTATGTCAGTGGTTTCTAATCTACTATGTGCTACGTCTACTTTGCAACTCCACTAACATCCTGGCTTTGTTCTACAAGCTGTTTCTTCTACCTCACTTCATTATCACTGATTTATATTAGAGAACATGTCGAACAGACTTTGGTTATGGCTATCCTTGTGATGCCAAAAGCTAGCTGGAGTTGGTCTCCTTTTCTGGAGTTGATATTTTGTATGCCCTTGTGCAATTTATCAATGAAGCTTTCTTTTCATTAGATCATTTATATGTCCTCCATCGAATAGCATCTTCTGATGGAAACTTTGTATATTCTTAGCATGATAGTAAAGATTATATAGCACAACTATGTCAGAGTAAGCAGGTGTCGACATCCTTGAGTACACCTAGTATGTATGAAAATATTGAATTTACTTTTATCAAATACAATCAGTCCATGTCATGCATGTTTCAAGTTTTCAGGGACTAAAATTTGAAGCTTGTGTATTTATGTAACAAAATAAAACTAGCCTATATGTCTGGTTTGCTTACATGAAAAATTTAAAGAACATATCAAAATAGAATAACAAATAAGCCTCCTTTCCAAATAAAATTAATTCATTACACCTGGAAAACAAGCCTCCAAGTTTCAAAGGGAATTTCAAGGGGCATTATGTAGTCTAATTCAGGATGTCAGAATATTTCAANAAAAAAAAAAAAAAAAAAAAAAGAAACTTAAACAACCAAAAACTAAAATTTCATAGCAATTCAACCCTTTCAACTATACAACAGCAAAATAAGAGAAGTTAAATCTAGCATCAAGAAAGTTATATTTAATCACCAAAATATATAACCAGGATTGCCTAAATGACAGAAAGAATACTAAATCAATTTTTAGAACGCATGCTTGCTCAAGAGAAACAAGCTCAGGTAGTTCCAACATGTGCTTCATAAATTTAATAATCTTTAAGGATTTTTACTACGAGTAATTTAACATTTAGGAATCATTTTCGTCAATCTATGACTACCTCTGTCATAACTGCTACAGATGTGGGATCGTGACCACGCCACACATAGTCTCTCAGTTTCATTCCCTCTGCAGCAGCACCTTTCTTGACAGCTTGTATGGCAACAACCAGGGAAGCACCTAAACAGATAAAATTATTGAGCAGTAAAATCGAATTAGAACATATCTAACTACATTTGAAGGAACATCTATGGACTTTCATTAAAAGAAGGATAAAATAAAACCTTCGATAATAAGCGAACCACCAATCACTAAAGCTGCATAATGAATATTGGCAGGAGGCTGAAGCAAACAAAATAAAAAGATAACATGCAGAGCTGCCGCTAACAAAGAAAGAGCTAAGTATCAAATAGGAAGGAGAAAATTTGAGAATGGTAACATTTGAAGCATAATTCAAATTTCAATTGATCAAGTACCTGTGAAGTCCACAAATTTTGAATTCCATTAACAATGGTAGCACCCGAACCAAGACAAAAGATCCCAACAGCAGATATCAATGACCAAACAAATCTTTCCTTAGAATATCCATAACTGTTCAACAGTGAAGGTATATCAGACGTGTCCATGAATTTGTGACCATATGAAAACACAACATTAACAGCCGCAAACTATCATTCTTCACGGAGGGAGTTACTCCATCTAGTAAAAATATAAATCCACTACGCTGCATTTTGAAAATATAATTATAATAAACCGTACCATTTTTATTCCACAGCTCAGCTCGGAGCCAAAAATGACTTTGAGAGAGGTGAAAAATTTTAATCCTTAAGGTACGGGAGGCAAAAGAAGGCTTTAATAAAATAAATTAATGCATTTTCTCATATAAAGTAGGACGCAGTATTGCTATTGAAGTTGGAAAATATATACTACAAACAGAATAATACTAAACAGCCGAAGATATTTATAACTCACGGATGGATTGCATCAGGGGCACGCCTTGAGCTACTCAGACCATAAGCAAGAAGCGCCTACAATGTTAAGAATAATTAGTTCCTCTACATTCAGTGATTGATAAATTAACTTAAAATTAGGCATGGATAGAGATACTTTGCTCGATCAATGACTAGGATACCTGATTTGCAAAATCGGCAACAGAGTGCACAACTTCTGCCAACATGACATGGCTTGATGTGGAAAACCAAACCCCAAATTTCAGAGAGAAGACAAGGAAATTGCACCATAAAGCAGTGGTAACCGCTCGTTGACTAGGATAAAAATAAATCAATAAGGAGAAATTAATTTCTGCTATGGGCTATGTGAAGAAAACTTAGTATCAGTGATGATAAAGTAATCTCGAGTAATTATCAGTTGATTGCGTTTTTCATGATCCTTCATTCTAAGGATTGAAGTCGCCAAAAGTACACGCATTTACATTCAGTGCTACCTATTTGATCCTATAAGTTTAAAAATAAATAGAAAAAATAGTATTCATCGCAATCTAACAACTTAAATGGAAATTTCTGCAATGTTACTTACAAGAGTTTATATGTTGGATTTTATGAATCTGAGCTACACTCGGATTTAGTTTTTGAGTGTTTTAAGTGTTGAGTCTTAAAGAATAATCTAAATAAATTACATTTCCCTTAATAAATCGTTCTAACTTTTTGGTGTAGTGAAAATATAATACTAATTCAGAACTTCGGAACCGAAAATGCTACGATCTGATGTGCACAGGAGTGAAACAGCAACTGCTCGCCTTTATATTCATTAATACAAAGCTAATGAGTATGAATTTCATAACTACATAACGTTCATGGGAACTGTGCAAGAAAATAACCCATTACCTATGATAATCATTGAATTCGATTCTCTGAACGGGCTTAGCTCTAGTGAAAAATCCTGCAAAAGTTAAAAACCAGTTTTGAAACAGCGATTAAATTTAAGCATAAGATTAAAGAATATCTCCTTTCTGAGCAGAAAGAACAAAGAAATTAAAGCCAAAAGAGAAACGCGAATACGGAAAGGAACATACCGCGATGGAAAGCGTAATGATGGTTAAGAAGAGGACGACCACGATTAGAGTCCAAGGAATTCAAGCCCAATAAAACGGACCGTCTCGAACAACTGGCAGCAGATGGAAGTGGTTGCAACAGAAAATGGGTTCCAATTTGAGGGGTGCCCTGACTGTCACATTCTTGCTGTTGCTGCTGGTGATGCTGTGGGGTGCCGGAATCAAATGAGGAAAACGGCGAGGAATTGCAGATAGAACGGAATGAGAAGGAAGAAGAACGGTGAGAGTGGTGGAGAGCGAAACGTTGCAAGAAGTAGGATGTTCGCATCAAAACGAATGTGCAAGGGCTGCTTTTGATTTGTCCTGCTTCTGTATAATCACGAATCCACCATTAGAGCATACCAAATCATGTTCTCTGAAAAGCAATGAGACCATTCAATCGAACACGAAGAGCAGACGCCGCGTGCCGGCGGGTTATTTGAAGAACAGTTGCGAACGCGAAGTCGAGGGCCAGAAATTTACATAAATTCGCAGCAATTGCTACGAACTTGAAGATACGCTTCTAATGTGCCATTGTAATCTTTATATATATATATATATTTTTTCGGGAGCATAATAAATTATTCTAAATTAATAAAATAAATTATTTTATTTTAAAAATACATTTCAACTTTTAAGAATTTAAAAAATACCCGTAAAACTTTACCGATGATTTTAAATACAAATTATTACTATTTCATTTCAAATATATATATATATATATATATATATACATATATATATTTTTTTTCAGGTTTCAAAAATATTATTTAAGTTAAAAATATAAAAAAAAAATTAATATTCTTAAAAATATATATAAAAAAAACACTTTTAAATTTTTAAAAATAACAATATTAATACTCATAAATTTTTAGATTTTTTTTAAAAAATTGGAGATAATTTATGAGGGATAGATAGGACTGTTTATATATTGACAGTAAATCATTTTTTAATTTTTTTTTTTAAATAAATGTTAAGGGCAGCTATTTTTTAAACCTGCAATAAGTATTTTCTAATTTTTTTAAAAAAAGTTAAAATGGTATTAATAAAATTTTATAAAGTTACATGTCGCGGTTTTTTTAAAAATAAAATATTAATAGTTTCTATACAATAAAATTAATAGTAATAATATTTTTTAAATTTTTTAAGTTTAAAATATTATTTAAAAAAACATTAATAGTTTCTATAAAATAAAATTAATAGTAATAATATTTTTAAATTTTTTTTTTAAGTTTAAAATATTATTGTTAAGGTTTTTTTAGACCAATTATAAAATATAGGTGTATTTTTATTAATTTAACCCTAAATAAATATTATATTATTGTATCAACTCACGTGGATGAATTTATTTGTTGCNCAAATGAGGAAAACGGCGAGGAATTGCAGATAGAACGGAATGAGAAGGAAGAAGAACGGTGAGAGTGGTGGAGAGCGAAACGTTGCAAGAAGTAGGATGTTCGCATCAAAACGAATGTGCAAGGGCTGCTTTTGATTTGTCCTGCTTCTGTATAATCACGAATCCACCATTAGAGCATACCAAATCATGTTCTCTGAAAAGCAATGAGACCATTCAATCGAACACGAAGAGCAGACGCCGCGTGCCGGCGGGTTATTTGAAGAACAGTTGCGAACGCGAAGTCGAGGGCCAGAAATTTACATAAATTCGCAGCAATTGCTACGAACTTGAAGATACGCTTCTAATGTGCCATTGTAATCTTTATATATATATATATATTTTTTCGGGAGCATAATAAATTATTCTAAATTAATAAAATAAATTATTTTATTTTAAAAATACATTTCAACTTTTAAGAATTTAAAAAATACCCGTAAAACTTTACCGATGATTTTAAATACAAATTATTACTATTTCATTTCAAATATATATATATATATATATATATATACATATATATATTTTTTTTCAGGTTTCAAAAATATTATTTAAGTTAAAAATATAAAAAAAAAATTAATATTCTTAAAAATATATATAAAAAAAACACTTTTAAATTTTTAAAAATAACAATATTAATACTCATAAATTTTTAGATTTTTTTTAAAAAATTGGAGATAATTTATGAGGGATAGATAGGACTGTTTATATATTGACAGTAAATCATTTTTTAATTTTTTTTTTTAAATAAATGTTAAGGGCAGCTATTTTTTAAACCTGCAATAAGTATTTTCTAATTTTTTTAAAAAAAGTTAAAATGGTATTAATAAAATTTTATAAAGTTACATGTCGCGGTTTTTTTAAAAATAAAATATTAATAGTTTCTATACAATAAAATTAATAGTAATAATATTTTTTAAATTTTTTAAGTTTAAAATATTATTTAAAAAAACATTAATAGTTTCTATAAAATAAAATTAATAGTAATAATATTTTTAAATTTTTTTTTTAAGTTTAAAATATTATTGTTAAGGTTTTTTTAGACCAATTATAAAATATAGGTGTATTTTTATTAATTTAACCCTAAATAAATATTATATTATTGTATCAACTCACGTGGATGAATTTATTTGTTGCTCTTTATATAAGTTTTTTTAATTAATTTTTTTTATTTTTTACCTTTTACAAAATTGTTGGTATATATGCCTCATTAAAAATCCATTTTCCACTGATGAAAGCGTAATTTAATGGAGATTAAATTATAGTCTTAACCGAATCATGAGATGTCGCTCGAACAGAAACGAGCTTCATTGTTTGACCTTGTAACATATGGTCAATGTACCTCTACAACTACACAGTGTGTAACGATTAAGTCTCCTTTAAATATTAGTCTATCTATCTACTATTTTTAAGTCGACTCCTTTTTTTCCAAAAGCATATCGTCAACATGATAGAGTTCAACTACGAATCTCCATCATAACTAACGTCCGAAGATTTTATCAACAAACCTTATTCAAGGACATGACTTTTCCATATTGTCTACCTTTAGGCATAAATCTTCATGGTTTTTCTATTAATTCCACAAAAAAATATCTCATACCAATAGAAAAACGTCCCTTATATACCCGTTATCTTCTCCTTAACGCTAACATGAGACTTTAGTTGGGATTTCGACAATCCTTCTCTTGAAGAAAGTACCATCAAGTTTTCCCTCATAGTCTTTTATCTACATAACTCTTATACAAACCATTTTCTTCTTCGGAGTACATTGTTAGCCAATATAGTCGAGTATCCAAGGCTGTTGCCTATGGCGAATACCCTGATCATGCTTGTCCAAGATGTGTTATCCGTGCATGCTCATTCCAAACCCCCTTTTACTTGCTTTCATATTAGATAAGACCTTTACCATTATTATATCCGTTTACCACAATCATGTCTACACCTGTCAAGGTTAAAATGCTCCAAAATGTTACAAGAGGATATGACTAGTTGTTAGTTCTTCTTACCCGAGTTATATGCTATCAAAACTATTGTTATCTAACCAATATTAGCTTATAACATGTGATTCAAGAATATGTCAATATTATTCGCAAAAGTGCGAATTTCATACGACTAACTTACAATCTGCCCTCTAAATATGCTTTTTGATTTGACTAGGTTTGTTGCAATTCTCCACTTAGGTGCTTTACATCACAGCACTTTATTACTTTAATGTGGCACTGTTGGATCATTACAGAGCTGGTTTCTATTGGACACTACATATAGAGGTGCCTCCACCATATCAACTGTTTGAAAATGGAATCCAAATAGGAGAAAGAGCTTTAATTCGTTCAAATATGCAAAAATCTCATATCATTGCTTACCTACGGATGATGAAGCAAGTTAAACAAATAAATATCTTTGGAGGCCAAAAAACAAAACCCTTATCAAGATTTATCTATGAAGTATTGTTTCTTACAAGCAAATTGTGATAAACATATGGGAGCTGCATTATTCCCAGAAGCAACAGCTGCCCTCTTATCGCAATGACACTATAATATAGGATGCTTGATGTTTTCAGCTATAAATCAACTCTACCAAGAATTAGAGTGCAATAAAACGGCACGTTCATTTGGATCGACCTTCCTTCCTACCACGCAACCTTATCGATGGCTTGCTTTTCTCGTCTGACCTTTCAAGGTCACCTCCCTCGTTCCGAGTTACAATTCGTAGAGGGTGAGCTTCTGTGTTGAACACCCATTCATCAAGAGGAATGACTGAAGGTGGTGAAAAGAGAAGATAGAGATATTTCAGTGTCTCAGCAAGGAAGAAACTCTGCATCATGTTGTCCTTATCACCTGTCTTGACCTGAAAATACCAGTCACAGACGCACCACACCATTGGAAACTCATACAGATCAATGATTTAAAGGCAATACAGATATGTTTAGAGTTTGAAGAGTGCTCACGTCTCGCAGCCCGACATAACCTGATTCAACCCGAGAATTCTTTTCGAATGCTTGAAATATATTCCAGCCCCACTCTTTGTATGTCTTGTTGCCAGTCAGGCGCCAGAGGTAAAATAATGATTCGACAGTCTCTGGTCTCAATATATTCCAAGACGTACCGACGCTCATATCCTAAAATTTCCATAGACTAAACGACATTAAACCACAGTACTAAACGAAACTGGTGAGAGATTAGCAGATGAATGATTCAGACCTCTCCGGGATGGAAGAAATAGTTCTCCCCAGCCAACTTCGTAGGGGTAGACTGGTAGAAGTTATAGCAAGTCCAAGCAAGCTAGACCAAAAATAAATCAAAGGAAGAATTACTACAATTCAAGATCCAACTTCAAACCGGTAAACAAACAGAGAACGTTCATAAATCGCCTATGCAATAATAGGGCTGGAGTGAAAAATATATTCATTAGAAACTGAATTAAGTTAGTCTATGCCAAACAATTAGGAGCGAAGCCAGAGGAAAATATAAGAACTTTTTACCTCTTCTGCAAGCATTAAATACTTCTTAGAATCCTCGGAATCATAACCAGATGATCCCAAAGCTATCATTCCTGGAGCAAAGCATGCTAGTTCATCCATCTGCAAATCACATACAGATTGGGGCAAAAAAATCCATAATATTTGATCTGCTTAAGATAATCGAGAGAGAACTTAGCTGAGATCTTACCTTGTCAATTAGGGAATCTCCACTCTTCTCACAAATATAAGTGAAAGATGACGGTGTAGACCTCCTAATCAAGCTTGAAAGGCCATCCATTGACTTCTCCCACATTTCCCTGAATTCAAAATACCAACAAACAGTTCTGTACGTCAAAAAATTGAATAAACAAAAGTTCAATTATAAGTTTTAGTTTATGAACTTTCAAGTTCGTATCTGAAAAGGTCCCTAAACTTTTAATTTATGTAGCGTCCCATAGGTGGGATCAAGATTTGTGGGATTTTTAATTTTATAGAGGACGAATCTTAAGGGGGCCAAGAAGGAAAAATGCCCAAAATAAGGTAAGAATTTTTTAGGGAAAAGAATAAAATATTCGAAAAAGAAACTTTTGAAAAATAGCCCTATTGATCTTAACGGAAATAGCCTAAAGACCTGAAATTTGGAAAACTAGCCTGAAACTTTGATACTCAGGCGTATTTGTCTTGCCCGAGATTTTCGTTAATTTATGGAAATCTAACCGTCCACATAGGCTGAAAATTTGATATGACGTATGAGGCTCTGCCACATAGCCATCCAATGGTGAAATTGCAAGATAATGCGGATAAGGGCCTAAAATAGGAGATTTGGGGCTTTGGTTTGGAACAAGAAATCGGAGTGAGGATCACGCAAACACAAGTTACAGCTTTTACTTTTTGGGTATTCTGCTCCCGGATTTGGCTATAATTGGAGAGCTACACTCAACCAACCTAGCTCAAACCAATTCCTACACGTTCATAACAAGATTTCCAACAAGTTTCCTGAAGGCCGTGAAAGGATGAAAGTGGCTGGAAACCATTCCCTCAACTCGAGTTCTTGGAAGACATATTCAGGGGAAATTTTGAAAATCAATTTGAGCCATACACAAATTTGAGCCATATTCAGGGGAAGTTTTTAGCCAATTTGGGGAGTATCCAAAATTCTCCCTCTACACTCAATGTTTATTATTCAAACCAATTCTGATAGCTTCATGGTGACTTTGTGAGAAGAAGACCCAAGAACCTGAGGGGATTGACCATCAAATTGGAGAGAATGAGCAAAATTCGTTCCCTAAGGTTTATTCTAACATATTGAGAGGAAGAAAGGGAAGAATCTTGCTGAAGGAAGCGAAGGCCAATGAGCTCTGGAACCACTTGAACCAAGGAAGGGTAGCCACGAGTTTGCTCTAGCGGCGAGGCTGGTTTCCAAAGGGCATTCATTCCACGGCCTGTAACTTTGTCCACGGTGAACTAAATTTCACGAGACCAGTCCCTACCTCTTCATTGGCATGCCCTCTACAAGTTTGTAGAAGAAATAAGGGAGAGACATCCACTGTACGAGTTAGAAGAAGGTAAGTTTCGGACAAAGGAGAATGTTTAGGCCAAGTATATATCCAAAATTTGATGGACAAAGGAGAATGTTTAGGACATAAACTAACGATAAGGATAAAATGACCAAAATGCCCCTACTACGTCCTTATAATGTTTCACGGTCTAAACGAACTCCAAATGGTTTGAAATTTTATATGACACCTATTTATAAGGTTATGAATGATTATGCATGGTTTTAAAGCTATTGGAGCATAATTAGGAGCATATTTAGGAGCATGTTTAGGACATAAACCAAGATTAGGGTGGAAAGTGACAGAAACGCCCCATTGAACACCTTATATGGAATTTTATGTTTTTCATGACCCCCAATTAGCATGAAACTTTGCATACCACTTACTTAAAGAAACCACGAATGTAACAGCCCAAGCCCAAGCCCAAGCCCACCGCTAGCATATATTATTATCTTTGGGCTATCCCTTTCAGGTTTCCCCTCAAAGTTTTTAAAACAAATCTTCTAGAGAGAGGTTTTCACACCCTTATAAAGAATGATTCGTTCCCTCTCCATCCGATGTGGGATCTCACAGTCCACCCCGCTTAGGGGCCCAACGTCCTCGCTGGTACTCGTTTCCCTCTCCATTCGATGTGGGATCTCACAATCCACCCCCTCCATGGCTCAACGTCCTCGCTGGCACATCGCCTGGTGTCCACACCCCCCCCCCCCTCTT